>NC_044562.1:96884819-97186587 GCF_007565055.1 Rhinopithecus roxellana | reverse complement strand
TGGAAATATAAAAATAAATGTAACCCTAAAGTAAGTTATATAGGAAGAAATTAAAAGAAATCCTGGAGAATATCTGTTTATGAGGAGAGAGGAGACAGAGGACTAGGAAAGGACACAGAGAATTAGGCACAGAGATGCAAGGAAACTCTGGAGCATAATGGTTTCAAAAAGACAAAGGTATGTGCAGTTGGCAGTGTCAAATGCTGCAAGAAAGTCAGAAGACACTTCTCCTGAAAACACCTGTTTGTGAAATCTCTTGGTCACAATCTCCCTATAAACCTGAAACTCTCAAATGCGCAGCACTTCGTGGTTTTCTCCTCCTGTAGGAAGCCAATGGGATTATCAATTGTGACTGCTGCTTCAGAGAAGCCTCTCAATAAGACCTTCCTTGAATGAGATAGGTAATAAATGGGGGGCTGAAACATCTCTCCACATTAAAGAGATTATTGGTGCCTCTATGTATCTCATGATATGCATTTCATTGACACTGCTTGACTTGTATAAACTCTTGTGCTGTTAAAACTAAATTAAATGCAGGATAAGTACAATGGAATCACATAATAACTTAGCTCAATTATTTACAAAAATAGATATTACATAGGAGAAAGTGTGTCTTCTCATCTATATAATGTGCAATAGAAGCCTGAAAAGGGCAGTGCTAAGTCTTGATCATCGACATTAGCATTAATGAAGTGTTCTACTCCATCGTATCATATGTATATATAAATATATATATACACACACATATATATACATATATATATACACACACACACTCATGTATCCTTTTAAACAGGATGTCTTTATATAGGAAAGAAAATCCAAAGAACAGCAAATGAAGTAAAGACTGATACACTTATAGAAAGACTGCACATATACTGAATACAATTCATGCCTTTTGAATAACTCAGGCACTTCACAAAAAAGATGTGAGTAAAACTGGAGGAAGAATACCCTTAGCTGGTAGGCACATTGGTAGACACATTCAGCTGAATTATTAATCGAAATTATAACAGTTATTCCAAGTAATCTTTAAGAAAAGAGGAATATATGGAACCTCTTTATGTGTGTTTATGTTCAGCTCTGTCTAAACTTAGCAGAAACAACTTGGTCCTCTTGAATTTCTTTTTATTCGTCACCTTTTTTCCTTCTATGGTAAAGAAGTTGGAGTTATTTTAAGGGTCTTTTTTGTTAGAATTCCTAAAGAAGTTTCATTCATTCACTTTTAAATTTATTCACTTATTCATATGCATACATACATATGTGTGTATGTGTGTGTGCAATTTCCAAAAGCTTTCAGACAACTTAAAGGAGGCACATCAACAAAAGAGAAAATTTCATTAAGAAATTAGAAAAAATTATGTCCTACAAAACATAAATTAGAATAGAATCCAAAATAAGGGTGTATTTTACAATTATAACAACAACTATCAAAAAGACAATTCTTGATGAATACAGCAACTAGAAGCAAGGCTTTGAAATCTAATCTGGGAGATGGAATATTGGTTCCTCTACTTACTATTAATATACATGTAAACTTTGGTAGGTTGTTTGACCTGTATAAACTTCAGTTTTCTTAACTGTGAAACAGAGAGAGTAATTTCTGACCTCATAGATTTATTGGGACGATTAAATGAGTTGTTTATTTTTCCCCAAAGGGTTCCCTTCAGTACCTGGTACATATCAAACACTCAACAAATTGTCTTCAAAACCAACACAACCAATCAAAAAATGACTCCACTTCACTCAAGCATCCTAATTGTTATAGAAGAAAACCGAAAGCTCACGTCTCCCCATTGGTAGAAGAGCTTGGCCGCATTCCACTGCAGCTTCTGGTTTCGCTTGTTGCCCACAATGGGAGAGCGTCCCCGGGAAAGGCCTTTCTTGGTGATGTTCACATGGTGCCCTTTCATCCACTCTGGCCAGTTGCCACGGTTGCAGCGGTGAACAAAACGAGCACATTCCAGGAACAAGGCTGCTCTGGCCACCACAGGGGCTTCCTGAGGAGGGTTGTTCAGGAAAGAATAATGTACGATTAATGAACAATAACTTTAAATTGGTCTTAAAGGGAATGACTGTGTACTTTTAGTTTATTTTCCTCTTCATGTTTTGATTTAGTTTGACTATATTTCCTAGGGTTATGTCTGTACAGCCAAGACAGTAGTGAGAAATCTGGAAAGTCAAATCCCTGAAGAAAATGTGGCTCTTGAAGAATTAGACATTTTAAGTAGGTTTCTGTGTTGCTTTCTCCTTCTTCTCAAGAATCTCAAGTAATTACATGTCTCCAACTTTGTATATTTAAGGGTGGCAGTGATTTGAGTGTAAAGTGAAAGAGCTTTTAGTGAGGTCTTAAATATGAACCTTTTTTTGCACCCTAAAATTTTACATGAAGCAAACAAATATTCCATTTCTAGAATTAGTCTTATTTTAACCAAGGGCATCAGAAGTAATTTTGTACCAGCAATAGTCTTTTGTCTATAACCATCCATATGCTCCAAAGAGGTAAAATTGCTTCTGCACATTTTGGCTATAAAAAAAAGGAGTTCAAGACCAACCTGGCCAACATGATGAAACCTCATCTCTACTAAAAATACAAAAAATTAGCCAGGCGTGGTGGAGTGCACCTGTAGTCCCAGCTACACAGGAGGCTGAGGCTTGAACCCGGGAGGTGGAAGTTGCGGTTAGCCAACATCGTGCCACTGCACTCCAGCCTGGGAGACAGAGTGAGGCTCCATCTCAAAAAACAAAAAAGAAAAGGAAGCTCAGTCTTGTTGAGTTAGTTTTTTTTTTTTTTTTTCCTTTTGTCATAAATAACCGCCTGGATTATACTTAAATAGGCATGGTTTTCATTGAAAATATTTGATAAAGAGGAGATTAATTGATAAATGATAGAGCATTTCTTCAGAAAAATATCACTCCACCTTGTCATGTCAAGATGTGCTTGAAAAAAAAGGAAAAAAGAAGAAACATCTTTTAGTTGATATCCAGAATCTGGTAAGAATCAAATACTCTACTGAAATCTTTGAAAGTTTTTTTTTTTTTTTTTTAAGTTAGGGAAAGAAGTAATGAGAAGTTTTCCATAGAAGGTCAATAGATCATAAGAAAATATGTATCAACTACTCATGTGTATTTTGACTTGTGTCAGTTTTTTAAAAAATACATCACAATATTATTTATCATTTTAGGGTTACTCCGTAACCACAGATTTTCAAATTGAAATAAATTTTAATAACCATTGTAAGCAGTAGTATTCTTAACAATGTATCCATAAAGTTAAAATAGAGGCTAATACAGAGTGTCAATTACATGTCAGTTAACTTTTAGAATTATAATATACAACATCCCTGTGATCTATGAATAATGTCCCTCATTTAGGATTTTTAAAAATGAGGTATAATTTTTCACTATCATATAGCATGAAAGGGGTGAATATAGGAACATAGGATTCAACCCAGATCTCACTGATGCCGGTCCTATGCTAGTTTCTCTTTGGCATTTACATTGTCTTAATTTATACTCCCATAAATCTTAGTAAAAGATAATTTCTAGAGTGCAAGTAGAAATTAACTATTAATATTTAAAGTGGGACATTAGTTCCATGTACTATTGTTTTCAAAAACGTAAATACATAAACATATCATTTCCCCATTTGAGATCTATTACAGGCTCCATCCACCTCAACCATAAAACAAAGATATCCAAGCTTTGTGATTTGGGTCATCTCCTTTTCTATGCCCATCCCAAGTGCTTTATGATCCAATTATGTCAACTTAGTTGCTGTCTCCCAAATATGACATCTTCTACCATTCCACATGTTGTCTCATGGCTTGCAGAGCCTTGAAACTCCTTTTCTACCCAGAAAATTCCCATTTTTAAGATTCAGGATTCAGTTAATTACCTCCTCTGAGAAGCCTTCTTAAATCCCTTCCCTGGTCAGGCAGAGCTGGTTACTTTACATTTTTGGGTACCAAAGTATCCCAAACACACTGGATGATTCAAGTAAGTTAGTTCCTTAAGCCTTTCTTCATGGTATATGTCTTAAATGCAGCCATCAAAAATTACAATGAAAATATATTTATGTAGGTACTTAATTTTACAAAGAATATTATGTATTGCTACAACATGAAAAATTAACCTATGTGAAAGACAGAATGCAAGATGAACACTAATGGTGAGAATCTATCCTTAACAAAAGCTGGATACTAATGATGAGAGTCTATCTCATCAACTGCATGGGGTCAAGACTAGGAAGCAGGTCACAGGGATAGAAAAACTTGAGATTGCAAGGAGTCAGATGACCTTCTGCATTAAACCCAATAGTATTGCAGTGCCATACCATATAGACTAAATATCTATATTCTTTCTTGTATTAGGTATTCATTTCACTAAACAGTTCAGATATGCAAATCTGTGTCTGGTAAAGGTTGGAACATTTGTCTCTAAAACAGAATGTCAGTTTAGAGGTCAGGCAAGTGATGCAAGTTTATTCTTAGCCTGTCACAATATGACACATTCCCAATATAAAGCAATGTGGATTCAAAGCTTAATGACAGGAAGACATAAGTAACACTGCTGAAATAGCATTATATTGTGAACCCTGGCTCCTTCAGGATTAACAAGGGTGAAACTTAACGTGGACAGTATGTATGGGGTAGAAGATCATTTTATTGCCTCTAAGTGTTAGATGGCAACTGAGAGGATTAACAATAGATGAATGAACAATCTAAATAGTGATATGTGAGGCTTCCTATATAGATTAGTTTGCCTACTTTAGATAAAATAATTCTTAAAAAATATTGCTTAAAAATTATTTTAGCTGCTTAAGAAGCCCAAGGCATTTTTGAATCTAAACCAACTTCAATTCTCCTGCTCTCAAAAACTTCTCATGATAAAACTGAGATATTATGAGTTACAGGCTGTGGGAAATTCGAATCCAAGTTTGGAAATGAAATTGAAATTAACATAAAAATAATTCTCATTAACTATATGGTAAAATATTAAGGGGGAGGTTGGTTATTGTCTGATGAATTTTATGCATGTAAATAGCCAAACCCATTAATGTTTGGAAATGTCACTGTTTGCATCAAGGAAGATGACAGAGTCATTCAAATATTGCCTTTTTATTACAATCATTATTAGCCTAGTGGATGATGGTAGTCTTAGAAATTCTATATTCAAGATGGCAGTAAATAATACTAATTTATGGGGCATTTTAGTATATATATTACTATACTGAAAATTGAGGGTGGTGCTAAGGTTCAAAGCCAAGGGCACTGATGTCCATGATCATTAGTCAGCAGCAGCTAATTAAGTTTGCTGAATTTGCAATGTGTGTGCAACAGCATTCAAGGAATTCTGGTGTGAGTGTGGCTATGAGGAATCATTTTCATTCAGTTACTTTTAAAATGTAGTTTAGAAAGTATTGATTTCAGGGGCAGGGTTATGGAATACCTTGGACAAAGGATTCCTCCTGAGCATAAAGGAAAGTCAGTTTTCCCTCTTTTGATGGAGCTTACCTCTTATGGCTCAGTGCAATCTGAAGAAGCAGCAAAAGATGGAGGCATGACATAATGGATAGGGATGGATTCACATCACAGAGAAAAACAGCACAAATGGAGAAAAATGAATCGGAAGAATGCTGCATAGCTGAAAAGAACCACAGAGTATCAGAGGCACAGTTACAGGTGAACATCTAAACAAAATTTGACACCATTGGCATACCACAGAGAATTTGCTGGTGGTCCTAAAAGAAAAGTAAGCGTATTTAAATTTCTTCTTTCTTATTAACATGTCTGCCCAGATCTCTTTTTATGCTCCATAATATCACAGAAAGGCTTCTATTCCATTATATTATAACTTTGTAGTTTCCAGACAAGCAAGAATCGATTTTAACTGAGAAGGCAAAATATTAGATTGAACCTATGAAATTTCTAAATTTGAAGGTCAGAAATAGTCATATCAGCAATTTCATATAGTTCAATCTTGTATGAGGTGTTCTCTGCATGGGTTACAGGCTAGTGCAGTTGAAATTACAAAAAGTTAATGAATGTCAATGCACAGCATGGGGGTCTCTAACAGTCTCCAGCTAGAAAATGTCAAGAGTCTGGCTACTTTCCTTGACTTCTTTGCCATTTTTTCCTTGAATTTTATAAGATCATTATGTATATTGAATACTTCCTTTATGGAAGTGAGGCAGAGAATTGAGATACTAATTTCGACAGCTGTGCTTTATTTTGCCTGCGGACCTAAAAAATATTGTTGCCAAGATATGATGGTTAATTGAAGCTTATAATTGCAATACATTTCTTTCTCTGGAGAACTATATCTGAGCTTATGATGTGCAAAGAAACCTTGACTGCTCCTGAAAACTCATATAACACTGGATAGAAACTGTTTTTAAAGACTAAATATTTTATGTGGGTCCCTAGGGAATTACATATTTTTTTTATTGCCTTACAAAATAAAATATAAAGCTGTTGCTGGTGCAGGATACCTGTTTATCTACAACCAATGGGAATCAGCAGTTATTTTGGGTCTTAGTAAGCATTGGAAAGTTCTTTGCTAGGGGACATATACTTCTGAGTCAGTATTTATTACTTAGTTTGTATTGAATTATCTGCCTGACTTGGATCAATAAATAACTGACCCGCTAGCTAACAGGCTGCCTCCATCCCTGCCCATTTCTACAGTAGCTGTGGGTAGGCTGAAGACCAACATTACAGGTTAGCACAAGATCTGGAAGGCTAGTCATTTTAGCACTTACTCAGATCATGCTAATATTTGGGGTATTTTAAAAACCAAATGAGGACTTCTGTTTCTGACAATATGATGAATTAAGAGTGAAGAATTCATTTGACTTAGAACACCTGAAATGGTGGGTAAAATATCAAAAAATGTCTATTTTTATTTTGCTTTTATTTCTAAAGTGAGATTGAAGACAACTGGAAAGTAGAAATTACAAGAAAGTGCAATTCTGGAGGTGAGGGTAGGGATAAACTAGATAGAAATATTTGTCCTGAAGGTTTCTGCTGACTGTAGAAAGACCAGATGGGTTTCCAATGGGCTACAAGTTAAAAGTTGGCACAAGTGGGTTGGTGGTCAGATCATGTACTCATCTGACATAAAGCCAGGATCTCAGGTAGGAGCCACCCACAGTGGATGAATAAGAAAAAAATCTGCCCCCAAAAAGTTGGTTTGCCTGACAAGGTTTGGCTCTGGGTAGGACAGAGGAGGGAAATAAAAGGAAAAAGTCTTTCATGAGAATGCTTAACAAAATCCCACATTCTCGTACAAGTTTGGTGCACCAGGAATGGGCTAATTCCATTTCCCCCCCAACCCCCAAAAACAATTTTTAAAAATGTTCTTAGATTGATAATGTTTCCAGGTGTCTGATTCATAAAACAAGTTCTTAGAGACCTACAAAGAGACTTAGACTCCCAAACAATAATAGTGGGAGACTTTAACACACCACTGTCAATATTAGACAGATCAATGAGACAGAAAATTAACAAGGATATTCAGGACTTGAACTCAGCTCTGGACCAAGCAGACCTAATAGACACCTACAGAACTCTCCATCCCAAATCAACAGAATATACATTCTTCTCAGCACTACATAGCAAGAGGTTCTTTGAAACCAGCAAGAACTAAGAGACGATATACCAGAATCTCTGGGACACAGCTAAAGCAGTGTTAAGAGGGACATTTATAGCACTAAATGCCTACATCAGAAAGCTAGGAAGATCTCAAATCAACACTTTAACATCACAATGAAAAGAGTTAGAGAGACAAGAAGAAATTAATCCAAAAGTTAGCAGAAGAAAAGAAATAAGTAAAGTCAGAGAATAATTGAAGGCGATAAAGACACGAAAAATGCTCCAAAAAAAATCAGTGAATCCAGGAGCTGGTGTTTTGAAAAAATAAGCAAAATAGATCACTGGCTAGACTAATAAAGAAGAAGAAGACAGAAGAATCAAATAGACACAATACAAAATGATAAAGGGGATATCACCACTGACCCCACAGAAATACAAACTACCATCAGAGAATACTATAAACCCCTCTATGCAAATAAACTAGAAAATCTAGAAGAAATGGATACATTCCTGGACTAACACACCCTCCCAAGACTAAACCACGAAGAAGTTGAATCCCTGTATAGAACGATAACAAGTTCTGAAATTGTAGCAGTATTAATAGCCTACCAACCAAAAAAAGCCCAGGACCAGTTGGATTCACAGCTGAATTCTACCAGAAATACAAAGAGGAGCTGGTACCATTTCTTCTGAAACTATTCCAAAAAATTGAGAAGGAGGGACTTCTCCCTAACTCATTTTATGAAGCCAGCATCATCCTGATACCAAAACCTGGAAGAGACAATATAAAAAGAATGTGCCTGATGAACATCAGTGCGAAAATCCTCAATAAAATACTGGCAAACCAAAGCCAGCAGCACATCAAAAAACTTATCCATCACGATCAAGTCTGCTTCATCCCTGGGATGCAAGGCTGGTTAAACATACACAAATCAATAAATGTAATCCATCACATAAGCAGAACCAAAGACCAAAACCACATGATTATCTCAACAGACGCAGAAAAGGCCTTTGATAAAATTCATCATCCCTTTATGTTAGAAACTCTCAATAAACTAGGTATTGAAGGAACACATCTCAAAATAATAAGAGTTATCGATGACAAACCCACAGCCAATGTCATATTTAATGGGCAAAAGCTGGAAGCATTCCCTTTGAAAACCAGTACAAGACAGGGATGCCCTCTCTCACCACTCCTAGCTAACACAGAAATTCTGGCCAGGGCAATCAGGCAAATAAAGAAATAAGGGGTATTAGGCCGGGCGCGGTGGCTCAAGCCTGTAATCCCAGCACTTTGGGAGGCTGAGACGGGTGGATCACGAGGTCAGGAGATCGAGACCATCCTGGCGAACACGGTGAAACTCCGTCTTTACTAAAAAATACAAAAAACTAGCCAGGCGAGATGGCGGGCGCCTGTACTCCCAGCTACTCGGGAGGCTGAGCCAGGAGAATGGTGTGAACCTGGGAGGCGGAGCTTGCAGTGAGCTGAGATCCGGCCACTGCACTCCAGTCTGGGAGACAGAGCGAGACTCCGTCTCAAAAAAATAAATAAATAAATAAAAATTTAATAAAAGAAATAAGGGGTATTAAAATAGGAAAAGAGGAAGTCAACTTGTCTTTGTTTGACGACATGATTTTATATATAGAAAACACCATCAACTCAGCACCAAAACTCCTTAAACTGACAAGCTATTTCAGTAAAGTCTCAGGATAGAAAATCAATGTGCAAAAATCACAAACATTCCTTTAGAGCAATGATAGTCAAGCGGAGAGCCAAATCATGAATGAACTCCCATTCACAATCACTACAAAGAGAATAAAATACCTAGGAATACAGCTAACAAGGGATGTGAAGGACCTCTTCAAGGAGAACTACAAACCACTGCTCAAGGAAATAAGAGAGGACACAAACAAATGGAAAAACATTCTAGCCTCATGCACAGGAAGAATCAATGTCGTGAAAATGGCCATACTGCCCAAAATGATTTATAGATTCAGTGCTATTCCCATCAAATGACCATTGACATTCTTCACAGAATTAGAAAAACTATTCTAAATTTTATATGGAATCAAAGGAGACCCCATACAGCCAAGACAATCCTAAGCAAAAAGAACAAAACTGGAGGCATCATGCTACCTGACTTCAAACTACAAGGCTGACTGACTTCAAACTACAAAGCTACAATAACCAAAACAGCATGGTACTGGTACTAAAACAGACTTATAGACCAATGGAGCAGAGCAGAGACCTCGGAAATAACAACACACATCTACAACCATATAATCTTCGACAAACCTGCTGAAAACAAGCAACGGGTAAAGGATTTCCTATTCAGTAAATGGTGCTGGGAAAACTGGCTAGCCATATGCAGAAAACTGAAACTGGACCCCTTCCTTACACCTTACACAAAAATTAACTCAAGATGGATTAAAGACTTAAATGTAAAACCCCAAACCATAAAAACTCTAGAAGAAAATCTAGGCAATACCATTCAGGACACAGGCTTCATGACAAAAAAATACTTCATGACAAAAATGCCAAAAGCAATTGCAATGAAAGCAAAAATTGACAAATGGGATCTAATTAAACTAAAGAGCTTCTGCACAGCAAAAGAAACTATCATCAGAGTGAACAAGCCACCTACAGAATGGGAGAAAACTTTTGCAATCTACCCAGTTGACAAAGGTCTAATTTTCAGAATTTACAAGGAACTTAAACAAATTTACAGGAAAAAAACAACCCCATCAAAAAGTGAGAAAAGAATATGAACAGACACTTCTCAAAAGGAGACACTATACAGGCAACAAACATGAAATAAAGCTCAACATCACTGATCATCAGAGAAATGCAAATCAAAACCACAATGAGATACCATCTCATGCTGGTCAGAGTGGAGATTATTAAAAAGTCAGGAAACAATAGATGCTGGCAAGGCTGTGGAGAAATAGGAACACTTTTACACTATTGATGGGAATGTAAATTAGTTCAACAATTGTGGAAGACAGTAAGGCGATTCCTCAAGGATCTAGAACCAGAAATATCATTTGACCCAGGATTCAAATTACTGGGTATATACCCAAAGGAATATAAATCATTCTACTATAAAGACACATGCACACGTATATTTATTGCAGCACTATTTACAATAGCAAAGACATGGAACCAACCCAAATGCCCATCACTGATAGATTGGATAAAGAAAATGTGGTACATATACACCACGGAATAGTATATAGCCATAAAAAATGAGATAATGTCCTTTGCAGGTATATAGATGAAGCTGGAAGCCATCATCCTCAGCAAACTAACACTGAACAGATAATCAAACACTGCACATTCTCACTTATAAGTGGGAGTTGAACAATGAAGACACATGGGCACAGAGAGGTAAGCAGCACACACCAGAGCCTGCTGGGGGATGGGGGGTGAGGGGAGGAAACTTAGAGGATGAGTCAATAGGTGCAGCAAACCACCATGGCACACATATACCTATGTAACACACCTGTATGTTCTGCACATGTATCCCTTTTTTTTAAAGAAAAAAATTAAAAAAAGAAATTCGTTGATTTTAGACTTTTAGTTAAATATGTATGTGATTTCTATAAACACAAAAGGAATATAATAATCTACAAACTAGTAAGGGAAAATGACTTTTAAAATGTGAAACTATACCAAAGCAAGAGAAATAAACCCTAACACAATCTAAAAGAAGGCATGAAATTGAAACAAACACACACACGCACACACAACGACATAACAAAAAGTACAATAAATAAGCAAAAATGACAGAAGTGAATCTATATACATCAGGAATCACAATCTGTACAAATAGAGTAAATTTTCTAGAAAAAATTGTTTAAATGGTGAACAAAATTAAATACAATCTTTCTTTCCTCCTTCCTTCCTTCCTTCCTTCCTTCCTTCCTTCCTTCCTTCCTTCCTTCCTTCCTTCCTTCCTTCCTTTCCTCCTTCCTTCCTTCCTTCCTCTCTCTCTCTCAAGTGATCTGCCCACCTTGGCCTCCCAAAGTGCTGTGATTACAGGTGTGAGCCACCATGCCGAGCCCAAATATTTCCTTTTAATAAGACATACACCTAAGTAACAAACAGAAAAGTTGAAAGCAAAGGACTGACAAAAAGACATGCCAGGCCAATACTAACCTAATGAAATTGTTGTAGCTATATTAGCATTGTAGAAAAACATATCTTAAGGTAGAAAGTATTACTAAAAATCAGCATGCCACTTGATGATAATAAAAGGTTCAAATCATTAGAAACTTGTCATATATCTAGATCTGTTTGCTTCCATATAAATAGAACAAAAAATGTCATCACTGTAAATGTAAATGAACACATTTGCCATCATTGTGAGGGATTTCAGCACAACTAACAGTAATTCACAGATCAAACAGTGATAAAACCATAAGGATATAGATTCAAATAACCCAATTAACAAGTTTTATCATATGTATAGCAATCACTGTGTTCTACAACTGGAGAATACAAATTCTTTTTGACAACACATGGAACATTTATAAAAACTGATAATATTCTAGGTCATAAAGGAAGTCTAAATTAGTTCTAAAGAATCAGTAACTTAGAAATTAATAACACAAATTGATTTCTAACAAAACCCTGGATTTTATAAATTAAAACACACACACATCTAGATACCTATGAGTCAAAAAGAAAACAATTAAAGAAATTAGAAAATACTTAAAAGTAAATTAAAACAAAAATACTGCTTATCAAAATTTATGGTATGCAGTTAAAGTAGTACTTAGAGGAAAATTAATAGCTAAGTTCTTAGTTTACAACAGAGAAAAGAATATCAATGAACTAAGTAATCAACTTAGCCAAAGAATAATGCAATTAGCCCAAAGCATGAGAGAAAATAATAAAAATAAGAGCAAGCATTAATAAATTACAGAACAAACATACAATAGAAAGATTAAAAAAGAATAATGAAATAGACAAATGACTGGTACATCTTGTTAAAAAAACTGGAAACAATTTTAGAAATAAAAATAGATAACTACAGATACTGCAAGGATTACAACTATTAAGAATGTATTCTAATTAATTTTATGCCAACAAACCTTAAAATATAGATTAAATTGATAAACTACTGAAAAAAATAAAATTACTTATACTATCACAGGAAGAAATAGAACTTTTGAATAATCATTTCAGATCTGAATTTCAATCATCTCTAAATATATCCGTGGACTCAAGGCAATTCCAAGAATAAATCAAAGGATTTTTCATGGACTCTGATAAGCTAATTATAAAATTCATGGGAAAGAATGAAGAGCCACGACTAGCCTAAGTGATGTTTAAAGTTCTAACTATTAATACAGAGTAGGTTGACTCAGGATACATAGAAAATGGAACAAAACAAAACCCAGGCCAGGCGCGGTGGCTCACGCCTGTAATCCCAGAACTTTGGGGGTCAAGGTGGAGGGATCACCTAAGGTCAGGAGTTCTCGACCAGCCTGACCAACATGGTGAAACCCCGTCTCTACTAAAAATACAAAAATTAACTGGGCGTGATGGTGGGTGCCTGTAGTCCCAGCTACTTGGGAGGCTTAGACAGGAGAATTACTTGAACCCAGGAGGTGGAGGTTGCAGTGAGCTGAGATCACGCCACTGAACTCAAGCCTGGGCAACAAAGCAAGCCTCCATCTCAAAAACAAACAAACAAACAAACAAAAACCCCCAGAATTACATCATGCTTGTAAGGACACTTGACATTTGATTAAGATGGAAATGCACATCTGAGAAGAATGCATTAACTAGTCAACATATTGTGCTAGGATAGTTATTTTTCCACAGGAATGAAAGAAAATAAAGAAAATGAATTCCTATCTTATACTATTCACATAGAACATTTTCATTAAAGGCTTAACTGTGAAAGTTAATCTTTAATACTTTTAGAGAAAAATATAAGAATGTCTTTGCTACCTTGGAATTTCAAGACAGAAGTGTTAGTCATGAAGGATAATTTTTATGAATTATATTAAATTAAAATTTCCCTTCATTACAATATACGAAAAAAATTGAAGATGAAAACAAGTTGAACACTGGAAGATGATGCAATGCAAAGAAGAGAAAAAATATTAATATTGACATCACCTATAATCTTCTAAAAATTAGCAATAAAAGATAAATAATCTTCCAATAAGAGAATGAACAAAAGACACAAATGAAATCTTTTACCAAAGCAGAAACAGAAATGGTAAATAAACTGATGACAAGACTTCTCAAGCTTTAGGTTAAAATATAGATTACAGGTTATTACTTTAAAGCACCACATTGTTAAAAATAAAAATGTTGGGCAATACAGTGTTGGCAAGAACACAGAGAAACAGGAGTTTTCGTTATACCGTTGGCACTTATTTGGAATTTTTGCAACTACTTTGAAATACAATTTGGTATCATGTAGTAAAAGTGTGAGTCAATAATTTTACTCATAGGTTTATTTAGGAAACTATATATGAATCGAGACCCATACACAAAAATACTTATAAAGATATTGCTAAAATTAGCCAGAATTTTGAAAAAATTAAAATGTCCACCTAACATAGAGTGGATATATAAATTGTGGTATGTTCAAACAAATGAATACCATTCATGAGTAAACATTAACATATTAACACTAAATGCATTGACAAGGAGGAACTCAAACACAATGTTAAACAAATAAGAAAACGGATAGCATGACTTCCTATAAATTAATTTCAAAACCAGACAAAACAAAGCAAAACAAAACAAAATAATATGTTCTCTAAAGACACACACCAATGTGATAAAATAAGTAAAGCACAAGAAAGATATTAAAATAAAGTTCAGAAGAAGAGTGTCTTCTCAGCGGTAAGGGTGTGTGATTAGGTAAGGGAACACAGAAACTGGAAATGTTTTATTTGTGTCATGGATATGTGACTTTTAGATTTTTTTCTTTAAATTCTATCTATTTATGATACATATTCATTTTGTTTCATTTTATTTTATTTTATAAGTTCTGGGGTACATGCCCGGGATGTACAGGTTTGTTACATAGGTAAACTTGTGCCATGGTGGCTTGCTACACCTATCAACTCATCACCTAGGTACTAAGTCCAGCATGCATTAGCTATTTGTCCTGATGCTCTCCCTTCCCCTGACCCGCTAACCCTGCTGACAGGCCCCAATGTGTGTTGTTCCCATGTGTCCATGTGTACATACGTTCTCATTGTTCAGCTCCCATTTATGAATGAGAACATGTGGTGTTTGGTTTTCTGTTCCTGCATTAGTTTGCTGAGGAAAATGGCTTCCAGCTCCATTCATGTCCCTGCAAAAGACACGATCTCATTCCTTTTTATGGCTGCATAGTATTCCATGTTATATATGTACCACATTTTCTTTATCCAGTCTATTATTGATGGGCATTTGGGTTGATTCCATATCTTTGCTATTGTAAATAGTGCTGTAATAAACATACATGTGCATGTGTTTTTATAGTAGAATGACTTATAGTCCTTTGGGTATATATGTAGTAATGGGATTGCGGGGTCAAATGGTATTTCTGATTCTAGGTCTTTAAGGAATCACCACACTGTCTTCCACAATAGTTGAACTAATTTGCATTCCCACCAACAATGTAAAAGCATTCCTATTTCTCTGCAGCCTCACCAGCATCTGTTGTTCCTTGACTTTTTAATAATCACCATTTTGACTGGCGTGAGATGGTATCTCACTGTAGTTTTGATTTTTATTTCTCTGATGATCAGTGACGTTGAGCTTTTTTTCATATGTTTGTTGGCCACATAAATGTTTTCTTTTTTTGTTTTGTTTTGTTTTGTTTTTTGAGACGGAATCTCACCGTGTCACCCAGGCTGGAGTGCAGTGGAGTGATCTCAGCTCACTGCAAGCTCCGCCTCCTGGATTCACACCATTCTCCTGCCTCAGCCTCCCAAATAGCTGGGACCACAGGTGTTTGCCACCACACCCCACTAATTTTTTGTATTTTTTAGTAGAGACAGGGTTTCACCATGTTAGCCAGGATGGTCTCAATCTCCTGACCTCGTGATCTGCCTACCTTGACCTCCCAAAGTGCTGGGATTACAGGCATGAACCACTGCCCCTGGCCTAAATGTTTTCTTTTGAGAAGGGTCCATTTATGTCCTTTGCCCACTTTTTAATGTTTTTTTTTTTCTTGTAAATTTGTTTAAGTTCCTTGTAGATTCTGGATATTAGACTTTTGTCATATGGATAGACTGCAAAAATTTTCTCCCGTTCGGTAGGTTGTCTGTTCATTCTGATGATAGTTTCTTTTGCTGTATTTCATTTTTAAAATCTATACTCTCGGCCGGGCGCGGTGGCTCAAGCCTGTAATCCCAGCACTTTGGGAGGCCGAGACGGGCGGATCACGAGGTCAGGAGATCGAGACCATCCTGGCGAACACGGTGAAACCCCGTCTCTACTAAAAATACAAAAACTAGCCGGGCGAGGTGGCGGGCGCCTGTAGTCCCAGCTACTTGGGAGGCTGAGGCAGGAGAATGGCGTAAACCCGGGAGGCGGAGCTTGCAGTGAGCTGAGATCCGGCCACTGCACTCCAGTCTGGGCGACAGAGCGAGACTCCACCTCAAAAAAAAAAAAAAAAACTATACTCTCATGTCCATTGCAGCACCATTCGCAATAGCCAAGACATAGATTCAACTCAAGTATCGATCAACAGGTGAATGAATAAAGAAAATACAGCACATTCAGGCAGTTCCAAGATGGTCAAATAGCAACAGCTCCAGTCTACAACTCCCAGCGTGAGCAACGCAGAAGATGGGTGATTTCTGCATTTCCAACTGAGGTACCGGGTTCATCTCACTGGGGCGTGTGGGACAGTGGGTACCGAACAGTGGGTGCAGCCCACTGAGCATGAGTCGAAGCAGGGCGAGGCATCGCCTCACCTGGGAAGCTCAAGTGGTCAGGCAATTCCCTTTCCTAGCCAAGGGAAGCTGTGACAGACAACACCTGGAAAATTGGGTCACTCCCACCCTAATACTGTACTTTTCCAATGGTCTCAGCAAACAGCATAACAGAACATTATATCCTGCACCTGGCTCAGAGGGTTGCATGGCCACAGAGCCTCACTCATTGATAGCACAGCAGTCTGAGATTGAACTGCAAGGGGGCAGTGAAGCTGGGGGAGGGGCGCTTGCCATTGCTGAGGCTTGAGTAGGTAAACAAGGAAGCCAGGAAACTCGAACTGGGTGGAGCCCACCACAACTCAAGGAGGCCTGCTTGCCTCTGTAGACTCCACCTCTGGGTGCAGGGTATAGCCAAACAAAAGGCAGCAGAAACCTCTGCAGACTTAAATGTCCCTGTCTGACAGCTTTGAAGAGAGTAGTGGTTTTCCCAGCATGGAGTTTGAGATCTGAGAACGGAAAGACTGCCTCCTCAAGTGGGTCCCTGACCCCCAAGTAGCCTAACTGGGAGGTACCCCTCAGTAGGGGCAGACTGACACCTCACATGGCTGGGTACCCCTCTGAGACGAAGTTTCCAGAGGAATGATCAGGCAGCAACATTTGCTGTTCAGCAATATTCACTGTTCTGCAGCCTCCGCTGCTGATAACCAGGCAAACAGGGTCTAGAGTGGACCTCCAGAAACTCCAACAGACCTGCAGCTGAGGGTCCTGACTGTTAGAAGGAAAACTAACAAGCAGAAAGGACATCCACACCAAAACCCCAACTGTACGTCACCATCATCAAAGACCAAAGGTAGATAAAACCACAAAGATGGGGAAAAAAACAAAGCAGAAGAGCTGAAAATTCTAAAATTCAGAGCGCCTCTCCCCCTCCAAAGGAATACAGCTCCTTGACAGCAACAGAACAAAGCTGGATGGAGAATGACTTTGATGAGTTGAGAGAAGAAGGCTTCAGACGATCAAACTTCTCCAAGCTAAAGGAGGAAGTTCGAACCCACCGCAAAGAAGCTAAAAACCTTGAAAAACGATTAGACAAATGGCTAACTAGAATAAGCAGTGTAGAGAAGTCCTTAAATGACCTGATGGAGCTGAAAACCATGGCATGAGAACTACGTGATGAATGCACAAGCTTCAGTACCGATTCGATCAACTGGAAGAAAGGGTATCAGTGATTGAAGATCAAATGAATGAAATGAAGCGAGAAGAGAAGTTTAGAGAAAAAAGAATAAAAAGAAATGAACAAAGCCTCCAAGAAAGATGGGACTATGTGAAAAGACCAAATCTACGTCTGATTGGTGTATCTGAAAGTGACAGGGACAATGGAACCAAGTTGGAAGACACTCTGCAGGACACTATGCAAGAGAACTTCCCCAACCTAGCAATGCAGGCCAACATTAAAATTCAGGAAATACAGAGAACACCACAAAGAAACTCCTTGAGAATAGCAACTCCAAGATACATAATTATCAGATTCACCAAAGTTGAAATAAAGGAAAAAAGGTTAAGGGCAGCCAGAGAGAAAGGTTGGGTTGCACACAAAGGGAAGCCAATCAGACTAACAGTGGCTCTCTCAACAGAAACTCTACAAGTCAGAAGAGAATGGGGGCCAATATTCAACATTCTTAAAGAAAAGAATTTTCAACCCAGAATTTCATATCAAGCTAAACTAAGCTTCATAAATTAAGGAGAAATAAAATCCTTTACAGACAAGCAAATGCTGAGAGATTTTGTCATCACCAGGCCTGCCCTGCAAGAGATCGTGAAGGAAGCACTAAACATGGAAAGGAAAAACCGCTACCAGCCACTGCAAAAACATGGCAAATTGTAAAGACCATCGATGTGAGGAAGAATGTACATCAACTAACGAGAAAAATAACCAGCTAACATCATAATGACAGGATCAAATTCACACATAAAAATATTAACCTTAAATGTAAATGGGCTAAATGCTACAAATAAAAGACACAGACTGGCAAATTGGATAAAGAGTCAAGACTCATCAGTGTGCTGTATTCAGGAGACCCATCTCATGTGCAGAGACACGCAGAGGCTCAAAATAAAGGGATGGAGGAAGATCTACCAAGCAAATGGATAACAAAAAAAGGCAGAGGTTGCAATCCTAGTCTCTGATAAAACAGACTTTAAACCAACAAAATGGCCTTCTTTGTCAAAAGAGACAAAGAAGGCCATTACATAATGGTAAAGGGATCAATTCAACAGGAAGAGCTAACTATCCTAAATATACATGCACCCAATACAGGAGCAAGGAGATTCATAAAGCAAGTCCTTAGAGACCTACAAAGAGACTTAGACTCCCATACAATAATGATGGGAGATTTTAACACCCCACTGTCAACATTAGACAGATCAACAAGACAGAAAGTTAACAAGGATATCCAGGAATTGAACTCAGCTCTGCACCAAGTGGACCTAATAGACATATACAGAACTCTCCACCCCAAATCAACAGAATATACTTTCTTCTCAGCACCACATCACACTTATTCCAAAATTGACCACATAGTTGGAAGTAAAGCACTCCTCAGCAAATGTAAAAGAACAGAAATTATAACAAACTATCTCTCAGACCACAGTGCAATCAAACTAGAACTCAGGATTAAGAAACTCAAAACCGCTCAATTACATGGAATCTGAACAACCTGCTCCTGAATGACGACTGGGTACATAATGAAATGAAGGCAGAAATAAAGATGTTCTTTGAAACAAATGAGAACAAAGACACAACATAGCAGAATCTCTGGGACACATTTAAAGCAGTGTGTAGAGGGAAATTTATAGCACTAAATGCCCACAGGAGAAAGCAGGAAAGATCTCAAACTGACACCCTATCATCACAATTAAAAGAACTAGAGAAGCAAGAACAAACACATTCAAAAGCTAGCAGGAGGCAAGAAATAACTAAATCAGAGCAGAACTGAAGGAGATAGAGACACAAAAATCCCTTCAAAAAATCAATGCACCCAGGAGCTGGTTTATTGAAATGATCAACAAAATTGATAGACCGCTAGCAAGGCTAATAAAGAAGAAAAGAGAGAAGAATCAGAAAGATGCAATAAAAATGATAAAGGGGATATCACCACTGACCCCACAGAAATACAAACTACCATCAGAGAATACTACAAACACCTCTACGCAAATAAACTAGAAAATTGGCCGGGCGCGGTGGCTCAAGCCTGTAATCCCAGCACTTTGGGAGGCCGAGACGGGCGGATCACGAGGTCAGGAGATCGAGACCATCATGGCTAACACGATGAAACCCCGTCTCTACTAAAAAATACAAAAAGCTAGCCGGGCGAGGTGACGGGCGCCTGTAGTCCCAGCTACTCGGGAGGCTGAGGCAGGAGAATGGCGGAAACCCGGAGGTGGAGCTTGCAGTGAGCTGAGATCCGGCCACTGCACTCCAGCCCAGGCAACAGAGCGAGACTCCGTCGCAAAAAATATAAATAAATAAAATAAAAATAAACTAGAAAATCTAGAAGAAATGGATAAATTCCTGGACGCATACTCCCTCCCAAGACTAAACCAGGAAGAAGTTGAATCCCTGAATAGCCCAATAACAGGCTCTGAAATTGAGGCAATAATTAATAGCCTACCAACCAAACAAAAGTCCAGGACCAGACCAGGACTCACAGCTGAATTCTACCAGAGGTACAAGGAGGAGCTGGTACCATTCCTTCTGAAACTATTGCAATCAATAGAAAAAGAGGGACTCCTCCCTAACTCATTTTATGAGGCCAGCATCATCCTGATATCAAAGCCTGGCAGAGAAACAACAAAAAAAGAGAATTTTAGACCAATATCCCTGATGAACATTGATGCAAAAATCCTCAGTAAAATACTGGCAAACCAAATCCAGCAGCACATCAAAAAGCTTATCCACCGTGACCAAGTGGGCTTCATCCCTGGGATGCAAGGCTGGTTCAACATATGCAAATCAATGAATGTAATCCAGCATATAAACAGAACCAAAGACAAAAACCATATGATTATCTCAATAGATGCAGAAAAGGCCTTTGACAAAATTCAACAGCCCTTCATGCTGATAAATTAGGTATTGATGGAACGTATCTCAAAATAATAAGAGCTATTTATGGCAAACCCACAGCCAATATCACACTGAATGAGCAAAAACTGGAAACATTCCCTTTGAAAAGTGGCACAAGACAGGGATGCCCTCTCTCACCACTCCTATTCAACACAATGTTGGAAGTTCTAGCCAGGGCAATCAGGCAGGAGAAAGAAATAAAGGGTATTCAATTAGGAAAAGTGGAAGTCAAATTGTCCGTATTTGCAGATGACATGACTGTATATTTAGAAAACCCCATCGCCTCAGCCCAAAATCTCCTTAAGCTGATAAGCAACTTCAACAAAGTCTCAGGATACAAAATCGATGTTCAAAAATCACAAGCATTCTTATACACCAATAACAGACAAACAGAGTGAACTCCCACTCACAATTGCTTCAAAGAGAATAAAATACCTAGGAATCCAACTTACTAGGGGTGTGACAGACCTCTTCAGGGAGAACTACAAACCACACTTCAATGAAATAAAATAAGACACGAACAAATGGAAGAACATTCCAAGCTCATGGATAGGAAGAATCAGTATCGTGAAAATGGCCATACTGCCCAAGGTAATTTATAGATTTAATGCCATACCCATCAAGCTACCAAAGATTTTCTTCACAGAATTGGAAAAAACTACTTTAAAGTTCAAATGGAACCAAAAAAGAGCCCACATTGTCAAGTCAACCCTAAGTCAAAAGAACAAAGCTGGAGGCATCACGCTACCTGACTTTAAACTATACTACGAGGCTTCAGTAACCAAAAGAGCATGGTACTGGTGCCAAACAGAGATATAGACCAATGGAACAGAACAGAACCCTCAGAAATAATACCACACATCTACAACCATCTGATCTTTGACAAACCTGACAAAAACAAGAAATGGGGAAAGAGTTCCCTATTTAATAAATGGTGCTGGGAAAACTGGCTTGCCATATGTAGAAAGCTGAAACTGGATCCCTTCCTTACACCTTATACAAAAATTAATTCAAGATGGATTAAAGACTTAAATGTTAGACCTAAAACCATAAAAACCCTAGAAGAAAACCTAGACAATACCATTCAGGACATAGGCATGGTCAAGGACTTCATGTCTAAAACACCAAAAGCAATGGCAACAAAAGCCAAAACTGACAAATGAGATCTAATTAAACTAAAGAGCTTCTGCACAGCAAAAGAAACTACCATCAGAGTGAACAGGCAACCTACAGAATGGGAGAAAATTTTTGCAATCTACTCATCTGACAAAGGGCTAATATCCAGATTCTACAAAGAACTCAAACAAATTTACACACAAAAAAAGAAAAAAAACCAACCCCATCAAAAAGTGGGCAAAGGATATGAGCAGACACTTCTCAAAAGAAGACATTTATGCAGCCAACAGACACATGAAAAAATGCTCATCATCACTGGCCATCAGAGAAATGCAAATCAAAACCACAATGAGATACCATCTCACACCAGTTAGAATGGCGATCACTAAAAAGTCAGGAAACATCAGGTGCTGGAGAGGATGTGAAGAAATGGGAACACTTTTACACTGTTGGTGGGACTGTAAACTAATTCAACCATTGTGGAAGACAGTGTGGCGATTCCTCAAGGATCTAGAACTAGAAATACCATTTGACCTAGCCATCCTATTACTGGGTATATACCCAAAGGATTATAAATCATGCTGCTATAAAGACACATGCACACGTATGTTTATTGCGGCACTATTCACAATAGCAAAGACTTGGGACCAACCCAAATGTCCATCAATGATAGACTGGATTAAGAAAATGTGGCACATATATACCACGGAATACTATGCAGTCATAAAAAATGATGATTCACGTCCTTTTTAGGGACGTGGATGAAGCTGGAAACCATCATTCTCAGCAAACTATCGCAAGGACAAAAAACCAAACACCACATGTTCTCACTCATAAGTGGAAATTGAACAATGAGAACACTTGGACACAGGAAGGGGAACATCACACACCTGTCGTGGGGTGGGGGGAGAGGGGAAGGATAGCATTAGGAAATATACCTAATGTAAATGACGAGTTAATGGGTGCAGCACACCAACATGGCACATGTATACATGTGTAACAAACCTGCACGTTGTGTACATGTACCCTAAAACTTAAAGTATAATAAAAAAATTATTTTATTGTAAAAATAAAAAGAAAACGTGGCACATACAACATTCATTACCACTAGATTAAGAGGATAATTTGATAGTTTAGTTTTGTTATTACTAAATTATTTCTAATTTTCTTATGATTCAAAAGAGAATCATAAGATATTTCCTTTCATGCATTCCTGTCTCCTTGAAAGGACCTAATTTGCATTGATTATTAAATATATTGGATGTTAAGCCCCAATATGAATTATACTTCATGCAATAAGCCTGGAAGTAAGTGTGAATTAGACCTATGGTAACTGAAGGTCTTTTCCTAGGAGAGTCCCATTTTATGTCTGTTTTCCTCACATAATTATTGAAAACTCTTTCACTCTTGAAAGTGTCCTATTTTGAAAAAGAATTATATATTCACTTCTTCTAAAGCTGTCTATTTATGGGGCTAAACAATTTAACATTAGATTTCCTCCATCCACAGACTAGGGAGAATTCTATGATCTTATGGATAGTCTTATATTTATGGAATTGTTCTTAAAGCAAACTGGCATTATTATTAGTGTTTTTCATGCTAATAAATTACCAGTAAATTAGAAATCACTGCTTGTGCATGTTACAAATTCACCTGGATAAATAAGGATAGACTATTTCACTTGAAAAATAAAGGAAATGGAAATACTTTTTGCTTGAACTGTTTAATTTTTCTTTTTATTTTTGTTTTAGTTTTGTATTTGTAGATTATATAAACCTAGAGATGAAATGAATCCTTTCTAAAACATGTCTTTTAAAAAATGCCTTACAGTTGCATCTGCTAAATTAACCCTAAAGAGAAAGATTATGAGAAAAAGCTGTGTTGGACTTAAAATTGAATCAATTATCCCTACATTTAGTGGTCGTAGCAATAATAAAAGTAGTATTGTTTAGAACCAACAGAAAAACAGGTCAGCAAAACTTTGAACACTAACATTTCCAGTATTTATTCCGTCTAATAATACTTTTTAATTCTGAAGAAAATTACAATCTTAAAAAATCACATTTAAATTCTATTATTAAGGACATAAAACAATGAAACTATTGTAACATAAAAATTATGTCAAAATGCAAAAATTATATTTAAGCTGCACTTAAAAATAAATATAACAAAGCAAAACAATAAAAGAGAGGTTGGAGAAAATGCAGGATTGAAATATGATGATAAATTGAGCACATTTATTTTTCCCCTCCTCCTCCAAATTCTATTTGATGAAATGGTGGAATCTATAATATGTTTCTATCTATCTCTATATATCTATATCTATCTGTATCTGTATCTGTGCCTATATCTAGATCCACATCTGTTCCTCATTTACATATCTACCTAGCATATCTACATCTGTGTTTATTTCTATGTTTATATCTATTTATATTATATACATATATCTACATGAAACCACAATACATTGGAAAACACATAAAACATACTTAAAAACTAGGCATTCGTGAAAGATTGGAAGCAGGTGAATCAGATATTGGATGAAACCAAATATAGAGGAAACAAAAGCTAAAAATACCTTTAGCAGAAAACATCAGTGAAAGTTAGCATAACCCTGAGGAACTCCTAACCCATATCAATAGGTACGAGCAATTGCAGTTGTCACATCTGTACAAATGACAGTAAACACCAAATGCTACTTTGATTCAAGCACATACAACATGGAGCTGCGTTACTTTCCTCTCAGTCTGTCAGAATTCACCAGCCCCTTTAGTTCCTTCACTTTCCATAGCTGAGAAACTGATTGTAAGAGTGTCCTTATTTGGGGTTCATCTCTTGGCTTAATCCTTTTGCTCTCATACCAACAAATAAGATAATGAATGTGAAGGTGCTTTATAAACCATCAAGCATAATGAAAATGTTACGATTATTATTCTCTACCAACACCTCTGCCAACCACCACCACCACCATCATCACCTATGCCTTTTATCCAACCAATCATGTCTACCCAGATTCTCTCTCTTTTTGCCTCATAATGGAAACTACTGAGCTCCTTTAACCCTTGATTGATTCTGACCTCTGGAATTTTGACCTCTGAATGCTACACACAGCTTGACCTTGACCTCGAATCAAAGACTGTCAGGTATGAAAGGAACTCCTACTACCCACATACTGCTTGATCCTCCTGTACATTCACCCCCACTGGATCCAGTCTAGTGACAAAGACCTCAGTATTTCCAGACGCAGGCTACTCAATCAGTGGACATGTATGTTAATCAGAAAATGCCTCTTTACTTGATGGCTCAAAAGACACTGCTTATAAGCTCCAGTGCTCCTTCATTTTCTTTCTTACCATGAGACTTAGGAGATCGAGAAGGCCAAGCAGGGCCAGAATAGCTTCCACAGGAAAGGAAGAAAGAAGAATCTAGTGGTGTGGTAACCATCTAGTTATAGCCTTATTTTGGTGAAGTTAAAAAGAAATTTAAGTTTTCTACATGATCCAGCCCAATTTAATGGTAGAAGTCAAGCCTCAGTCAGAAACAGAGTGTACTTAGAGCTGGGAACTCTGGTATGACATCATATCACAAACTCTAAGCAGTATAGCAGTTGGATATCAGATAGGTATAAAATCGTTTGATGAGAGGGAATGAAGTCCTGATACCCAAGATACCTGATTATCAAACTGTTCATCAATATTCTTCTTAAAATAACCCCCATAAAGCCAGTATTAATTTGTTTTATTGGGATTATTTTTTAAATCTCTAAGTGTGTTGCTCTCTTTATGACAAGGCTTTTGTTTCTCCCATGTTCATATATCTTACATAAAGTCTAAAAGCTTTCCATGTAGGAAGTAATTATGACAGGTTTCCTTCTGTTTCTATACCACCAATGAATATTTATAAAGTAATTTCCATTACTTAATGAAAGAGTCTCTTTTTGACAGTGATCATGCATTCATTGAGGTTGAATTCTCAATATTTTTGGGTTCATGGGTGGGTTTTGGGGGACTCCATAAACTTTCTAATATTATAAATTAAATTTTGTCTATAAATGTACTTTTCTTGAGAGAATTTCCATAACTTTATCCAATTTTGAAAGAATCTATGTCCCTAAATGTTAAGAGTCACCAGTTTAGAGAAGTGAATGTGTGGTATGAATCTTTAAGGTTGAAAATCTTACATTTTTCTATTATTAATTCATCATGTGTTCATATGATAAGGAGCACTTTTAAGGATTCAAATGCTTTGTGATCATTAAAAGTCATTCACAATCTTTTTTATTATAGGAGGCCATATACATTTAAGCACATTTTCAGTATGTCAAAGAGATACCCATTCTGATTTATTCAAATCATCTTTTTTTACAGTGATAGCATATGGCATTGCTAAAAGAGTCCTGAATGGAAGCAGAAGAATCTGCTCTGATGCCAGTTTTTGCAACAACTAATTCATGTGACCTTGAGCAAACTCACCTCAGCTCTTGGGGCTTTTGTTCCCTCATATGGAAAACAAGCAAATGAAAAGTCCACTTCATAGAGCCCCTAACATGGCATGATCCATATTTATGCAGAAATTTCAGCTCAGGACCTCTGAAAGAATGCGAGGCCTAGACCTTTCCAGTGAATGAAGGACAATCTGTCAACTCTCATCAGGTGCTTATGTTACTTTATAAATGGTCAAGTATAATGAAAATTACTTGACCTGTTATTACTATTATTATCCTCTACTATTATTCCATCATTTTCCAATTTCTACAGCAAGCTGTGCCTATATATTTCACTCAGTTTTTCAACAAGTTGAAATAAGATGACTTGTTACAATTGTCCTTAATTTCATTAGTCAGTTACCTGAACATTCTGACGCCTCACTTGTCTAAAAATTTTCCAAAAGTAGCTGTGACTTTAGGATTGAGACAACGATGGACATGATAGTACCCTTGGAGCACTTCAGCTTCAACCATCTGTAAAGTGGCAAATATTACTGTGTATTGAATAATTGTTCAATCAGCTTCTGTCACCTTCACTTTCCTAACCACATTTAAGCTATTGGGTATAAAATACGGAATTTATTATTGTTGCATGCTTTAAAGTAAGTGGTCTCACATAATATTTTAATAAGAGAGTCAGTATGGTAGAATACAAAATAGAAGGGCTTGGAAGATAGACCCAGGTTCCAATCTGGCTCCATCCTTTGCTGACTTAGTAGCCCTGCCTATTAATCGGTCTTTCTGCGCTTCAGTTTTTCCCTTTGGCAACAGGGTGGGCATACAATAAATACCAACCATTCATTAATCAACCTTAGAATGCTGTAGACTAAGACGTCTGGAAAAAAGATCACTATACAAACACAATCTTCATTGGAAAAAGTGAAAAATAGGTGCAGTCCTCCAGTTGAGTTTTGTTGTGTTATCATTAACAGAACGATGCCTGGCACATACGAATCCCTCAGAAGACATTTGCTGAGTTAATTAATTATTATATGGTGAGTATCTTATAACTCACATTGACTCTGGGCTTTTTAATACCACCACCCTTTCCATTTGGTGTATTTGGTATGTAAAGAGCTACTAACTCTTCCTGCCTGACTATATACAGTCCAAAATTACTTACTACTCACAGAGGAGTTGAGGAGTGCTCCACTCACCATCACTGCTCTCATTATCACCCAGTTAGTCCAATAATTCCTTCTGTTCCCTAATCAAATCCTGCTGCTTACACCACTACTGACCCTGCATGTGGTGTTTGATATTTTCTACTCATATCAGCACTTTCAAATCATTGCCAACCTGAGGGTTATAAAGTAGGAATCTTGGATATTTTAATAGGCATTTCTTTTACTTTTTTTTAAACTTGTAAATTAACAGAGCATTTCTTAAGTTCAAGTAAGATGAGGTATAGTTAACTGACTATTAGTATTTTTGGTGACTGGCTGTTCATACACTTTTCCATTGTTTAAGAGTTTGATTGTTTGTTCTTTTCTAATGAATTTGTTGCATTTATTTATTTCAATCTGCTCCTTAGGGAACAGAGCAAGATGTGATTAAGACAAACCATGCATGACTCAAAAGAGTGACAGCTAAGCTTCCACTGTCCCACCTAGAAAACAAGGGATTGGCTCCTTGCCTTGTTAAGCTCTCCTGCTTTAGGCAGACATCTCACTGTACTTTGATTGTTTAATTGCCACAAACCTCAGCTCTCCTGGAGACCTGTGATTCTCTACATTTTACAGTCACCATGGCACATATCAATACACATTGAACATGCTGCAATTTTTAAAAAAATCTCAAAGGTCGCTACCCAATAATGAGAAACTGACTGAAAAAAACATCTTTTTTTTTTTTTTTTTTTTTTTTTTTTGAGACAGAGTCTTGCTCTGTCACCCAGACTGAAGTGCAGTGGTGCGATCTTGGCTCACTGCAAGCTCCGCCTCCCGGGTTCACGCCATTCTCCTACCTCAGCCTCCCGAGTAGCTGGGACTACAGGCACCCACCACCTCACCCGGCTAATTTTTTGTATTTTTAATAGAGACCGGGTTTCACCGTGTTAGCCAGGATGGTCTCGATCTCCTGATCTCGTGATCTGCCCACCTCAGCCTCCCAAAGTGCTGGGATTGCAGGCATGAGCCACCACACCCAGCCTGAAAAAATCTTATATAATGGAAAGCAATCATTTTGGATGATTGTAAGTGGTACTAATGTTTCAGCCTTAAGTGAAGCCACATACCTTGCTGGTCACTAAATATCCTGAGAGCAAAAGCTGCAAATGTCACAGAGAAATTTTATGAATTACATTATAAGGTTTGTATTATTTTCCAAAGTAAAATACGAGTGACCACTGGTCACTCATTTGTGTGTCATAAAACGTGAAAAAAAAGATCATTTATTGGCAGGCTTAAAGTTTTTTGTTCTAATAAAAATCTATTTCAGTTTGTCTTTTTAAAAGGTTAAAATAAAATACTTTTATTTATTGATGTTTACTTGGTATTTTGTACCATGTTTATGCAGCATATGAAGACTTTATAAATAAAGATAAATAAATTGAGAGGCTGAGTTCAAAATTCACATGTGGGCCTAATTTACCTGACAAAAACACTTTCTAACCAAGATCTACTTCATACTCTTTAATCCCTTACATGTGTATAATACCATACAATGTTCAACGTGCTTTTGTGCAATTCATTTCAATTGATCCTTGCTTCATATTTTTCCTCCAATTGATGGATAATGAAAACAAGGCTTGGTGAGTTCAAAGGACTAATACATGGCAGACATAGGACCAATAATATAATAATAATGGCCCACTTTATTGTGTAGTTCCTATATTTCAGGCACTGTGACGAGGGCTTTATATCTAATACCTCGTTTAGTTTTCACACTAGCCCTAGAAGGTAGCTATAGTATTGTTATTGCTCTTACACTCATTTTACAGAGGTTCAGGTGGTAAATGTCAGAGTGATTTTAACTCAGTCAGTCTGACTCCAGAGCCCTCACATATTTAGACAGTCTATTTCCAAGGGCATATTAATTAGGATGTTTCTCCCTTTCTTTTCTCTCACCTCACCATCTTTCTTCCCCCTTTTATCACTAATTCTGAAAAAGCAAACAAATCACTAAATCAGCAAACAAATCACTAATTCTGAAAAGCAAACAGGAGGATTACAATTGGGGATTCATGCTTACCTCTGTTAATAGTATTACTTGGGATGCGGGGTAGGGTGGGAAAATTCTTTCACCAACTTACTAGATCCAAGGCGGCTGCTAGGATGGAGGCATCAGGAATGGTCCCTGGCTCACAGCAGTTCAAGAGAAATTGGAAGCGTTTCATGCCTTGTCGGATTGCTCCAAGATTCACCACGTTTTTGCTTTTTCCACCATCTTGGTTGGGAGAGAGATGATCATCAAAACTGTGGCAACCTATAGGAGTGGTGCCATGGTGGAGGAACGAAAGAGAGAGAATGTAATGGATCACAGGTTTAAAAAGAGTTTCAAAGATACAACAGTGTGTTTACTACAGTGTTGGCCAGAAAACTTTCTCCTTCACTCCACTTCCTTGCTCTCTACCCTAATGTTTGATTTAAACACATCCTGACTTTTGGGAATCTGGTAACATGTGATATATGAAAATGTAAGATTTTACCTAAATATTTAAATATAGTGTTTGATCATTTTACTTGCAGGTCTTCTTTTGAATACTAGCAAGAGCTTTTGGTGTATTTAAAATTATTCTTCCTGTAATCAACAACTTGTTTTTATGGAAGTTGCAGTCACTGTGCAATTTCCAATCTGTTACAACAAATTGATACAGCATTGGTACAGCATTGCATATAATGTGTACATTGTGTACAGCATGCTGTACAAATTGGTACATTTTGGTGTGGTGAAAGCATTGTAATGAAAGGAAAAACCTTTTATCAGTTACAGTGCAAAGAATCACTGGCTACTGGAGGTCCAGAATTAGGGTTACCACTCTAACAATTTGCATTCATAGTAGATAAAAGGGGGTGTTTACAGTTATGGGCCTGGGTTTACCATGACAGTGCACCACACGCAAGGATGTCAGCCACCATATCCACTAATGGAAAAATGCGGGAACCTACTCTATCAGGGAACACATCATTTGGAAGCAGTTTAAGTCTGGGACACAGATTCACTTAGACTTTATTATCACCAGATTTAAAAATTATGGCAAGGCATAAAAATAATTACCAGCCTTGGTCTACAACTTTCACAGTAACTCAAACATATTGACCTATGTCAGTATGAAATAACATGATGTCTGGGATTTGTTTTACAATACATTTAAAAGAGCATGAAAGATAGATGAAGCAAATATGGCAATTTCTAAAGTATTTTTGCCAGTGGGTGGTGAATATTTTGGATCCATTGAACCATTCTCTTTACTTTTTGCCTATTTTCATAAGCTCAAAAATGGCTCAGAAGATAAAATATCATTAGTGAAATTTCCTATATTTCATTCTTTATGGGTATGTTTCTTTTTCAGATACAAATATTCCAAATTCAAAAATTCAAAATTCAATACCTTCAGTGTTTTTTTGCCAGTTAGTATAGCATTTTTTTATCATATGCAAAAAGAACTACCATGAGAAGAATTTGATGGTGGAAAAAATTCAAAAGACAAAATCTCAAATGATACAAAGAAGAGAAGCTATAGATGAGGAACAAACAATTCCAGGAGAGCCCTGTTTTCAGGCAGCTCCCTTTCAAAATGCTACTCTATTTCCTCACCAGACATCACCAAAGTTACTAGAACAGGTATATTCCTGTTATTTTTTATAACTATATGTCACTTCATTAATCATTTATATATACCCCTTTAATAGTATATAAAGTATACTAATATGTATACCAAAGGATTCTCATCTGTTAAAAAGTATAAACAGTCCCTTAAACTTTGAATTGAAGAGACATCCCAAATAATAAGATTTTTCTTTTTTGTGAATCCAGTTGTTTTATTATTTGTTACTATAATTAAGATTTAAAATACATCAGATAATAACTACCTAAAATTTGCAATGGAATTAATACATAAGACCAGATAGATGATCAATGAAGTTATTCTTATTTATCAAATTTATTAAGAACAGTTGCCATCATTTTATTTAAGGAAGCATTAAGAATATGTATTTCACAGTTCTCTTCAACTTTTATTTGACAAGATTACTAATTTCAAAAGACTTGTATTCAATATTGCTAAAAGAAGTGCCATTTTAATTGCAAGAATTTCAAAAATAATGCAGTTAAGGAACGTAAGTAAAATAATGAAGACAGAAATCATCAAAACACTCACTGACAGCAAGAACCTATATTCTTTGCTTCACAGAATAATATATATTTATTACAGGTGAGAAGATAAGCAGAATCCTATAAGCACAGGACGTAAGTCATGTTATTAATAAAAGCTAATTATAATGGAAATTTTCCATTGTATTTATATAGCATTAATAGATAATAATATATTTTTGATGTAATTTTGGTACTGTTTTGAGCACTTAGTAGATACCAAGTACTATATGAAATGTTTTATAATTAATTTTCTTTATTTTTTGCAATAGCCCTGTAAGATAAGTTTTTACAAATGATTTTAAAAGAGAATGTATTTTTGGGATGTATGGGTCTGTTGGCGAGGAGAGAGTGGTGGACAGAGACAGAGAGATAAAGAAGGAACAGGTGAAGGAACAGGTTAAGCAGCCCAATCTGTTTATACAATGGACAGTTATAAAGGCAAGATTTAAATCCAGATCTACTGACGACAAACCTGCACTCTTACCACTATGCCACAATGTAATCTCTAAAATACCAAATGTTTATATGAAAGAAGTTCAGACTTTTATACTCTGCTGAAGGTAGTGATCATGTTAGAAAAACTTAATGTGAGAAATAATTCCTCATTGTACATGTTATATTTCTTGGGTTTTCGCCTGTATCTTTAATGATAAACTGATGATAAAATTGTATCCTGCTGGCATTCCATATTGTACTACTAAAAGAAATGTCAAAAAGTAATTTGGCTGCAAAATGTACTTTTTATCAATTTTTTATAGCAATACACTAGGATGTAAGAATGCCTCTTGGCTTCCTTAGACATAATGATTACTTTTTTAGCCTCAGTATATTTTAGTTGCATTTGTTTAATATCTATTTTTTATGTTGAAGTGTATATTGAGGTGTAATTATAATTCTATTTACATAGAATGCATTTTTATAAGCTTTTAAATCCAAGAAGGGATGTATAAAAATATCCTACTTGTTTTTTAATATTATTTTTAATTGGCAAATCATTATCATATACATTTATGGGTACGAAGTTGCAGACATATAAAATCTAGTATTTCTTTAAGTAGCATTTCCCATTGTGTTGATGGCACAGCTGAGAACATAGAAGATATGCAGTAAACGTGTTGATTAGTTGAAAAAATTTGTTTTAATTAAACACCTTCCCTCAAATAGAGACAACATGATTTTTAAAATGAATTAATTTCAGTGAATATGAAAACACAAAAGAAAAAGATAGCTGATTTCTGAATGTAATTTCAATTCTATTTCACGTTCACCAGATACAGTTTTCATTTATTGAATAACTTTTAAATTTTAAAGAAATTCTATTGGCATTTCATTTCAAATCACTGAAGTTGAAGTAATGCATTTAAACCGAGGGTAAGAAGGTTTGATGTTTGTTCTCTTTAACAACTTTAAAGAAAGAAACAAATTCTGTAATTAAGAGAACTTAGATGAGAAAAGACAACACATCTATCATGGTTGGGTACAAATCATTTATACACATAGATCGCAAAAGAAAGAAAGAAAAAGAAGGAAAGAAGGGAAGAAAGAAAAGAAAGAAAGAAGGGAGAGAGCAAGAAAGAAAGCAAGAGAAAGAAAAGAGAAGGAAAGAAAGGAAGGAAGGAGAAAAGGAAGTAAGGAAAAAAGCAGGCTCAAAAATAGAATGATGTTTGCACGATTAAGGGAAGTAGTTGTTGCAAAATACGATGTACTTAGATTAGCAGATAATGTTGTTTAAGCTGGAGATTCTCATTTTCTGCAAGCAATTCCAAAGGAATCATCTCACAGCATATGTTTTATAATTTTTAACAAGCAAGAGAACATAGGCAAAGAATAGTGATATATAAGCTATATTCTCTTGCCAGCCCAAAGCACATACAATATTCCAGATAACAATCTCAAATACTATGGCTTTGTTTTCTAGACATGCAAAAATAAACTGCCAATATTTCAGGTATTGTTGACACAAACTCATTGTAGAATCTGGCTCTATGAATATTCCATATCAGATCTTTTGAATCTGTGAATGGAATACAAAGAATATACGAAGCAATGGCTAAAATCCACAGGAATCATGGTAAGAAAAACACAAAGTCCAGAATGAACTAATGTTTGTAAGAAATGCTAATGATAACATGTTTGGAACATGAATAAGAAGAGAATGTAAGAGAATTAGAAGGAGAATGTAAACAAGTCAATTACGCTTTTATCTTTTCCACCAAGAAGAAAAATCTACAAATGGGGAAGTATAGTGCTGTAATCAGTTAGGTCAGCTATAAGGAAATGCCATAGACTGGGTGACTTAAAACAACAAACATTTATTTCTCACGGTTCTGAAGTCTGGAAGTCTGAGATCAGGGTGTCCTCATGGTCAGGTTCTTGGTGATGGCTCTCTTCCTGATTATGTCCTCACGTGGCTTTTCCTTGGTGTATGCATGCAGAGAGACCTTATGTCTCCTCTTTTTTCTTTTTTTTTTTTTAATAAGGGCATTAAAATCCCATCACAAGTGGCCCCCTTATGATCTTATCTAAACCTAATCACCTCCCAAAGCCTCCACCTCTAAATGCTATCACTTTGGGGATTAGAACTTTGAGACAAATTTTTTGGGGATATACACATTCAGTTCACAGTAGACAGAAAAAGTTCACTTAAGAAGAAATATTTGGGCAGGCATGGTGGTTCGTGCCTGTAATCCCAGCACTTTGGGAAGCTGAGGTAGGAGGACCACTTGAGGCCAAGAGTTCAAGACCAGCCTGGGCAACATAGCAAGACACCCCACCCCCCACCCATCTCTACAAAAAATGTAAAACAAATTTAGTGGGGCATGGTGGTGCATGTCCATAATCCTAGCTATTTGCAAGGTTGAGGCAGGAGTATCATTTGAGCCTGGGAGTTTGAGGCTGCGGTGAACTATGATTGTACCATTGCACTCCAGCATGGGTGACAGGGGAAGACCCTGTCTCAAAAAGAAAGAAGGAAGAAAGGAAAGAAAGAAAGAGAGGAAAGAAAGAAAAGAAAGAAAGAGAGAGAGAAAGAGAAGAAAGAAGGGAGGATGGGAGGAAGGGAGGGAGGAAGGGAAGGAGAAAGGGAGGGAGGGAGAGGGAGGGAGGGAGGAGGAAGGAAGGAAGGAAGGAAGGAAGGAAGGAAGGAAGGAAGGAAGGAAGGAAGGAAGGAAGGAAGGAAGGAAGGAAGGAAGGAAGGGAGGAAGGAATTTTGAAAAAAGAAGAAATATTCACCAAATGTGAGAGACCCTACATTCTTTGAGTTTAAGCCTCAGTTATACTTTAGTGCATAAAGAGAACTTAAAGATGTGATTGCAGCTCCAGTCAAATGACATCCAGTTAGCATGACACATACCTGGAGAACACACTTTAGCTCCACACTTCATTCTCAAAAAAGCACAACAAAAATTTATTTATAATACTGATGTCTGAACATGAGACATATTGTCTCCAAAATATTGTGAGGAGTGGAAAGAGTGTAAAAGGATTGAAAATTATGAATGTCCTGGTTATTAGGAAGATTCTTAAAACCACAGAGACTAATAAACTTGATGTTTGCCCTATCCAAATTCTATAAGACATAATTAAATAGATAGGAACATTTTCAAAAGAGAAGTAATCATAGGAGTCACTGTAACTTCATTATGCTGAACTAAGTCACGTTCTTTTTGATAGAGTTGTAAGGATATCATAGGCATGTTCTGGAAAATTCTGATGATGTTTCTGTAGTGATATGGGAAAGTTCTCTGATCACTAGAAAATTACGTGCATGGTTCACTAAAAATCTGTACCCACAAATTATTAATTAATCAAAGTCAAGTAGAAGTATTCTTAGAGTTATATCTTTGCATTTGTCCTGTTCAGAAATAGTATGAACAACTTGGACTGAGAACAGGGAAATGTGCATGTCTTTGCAGACAGATCTTTATTGTACAAAGAAGAAAAGACAGAGTTCGATTTAGTTTTGATTCTCTTTCCATTCATTTGCTTATTTATTTATATTTTAATCTCAAATATTATGGATTATAAAGAGTGGAAAGAGTATAAGAGGATTGAAAATGGATACTTCTCAAAATTATGGATTCTGTCTCTTAATTTCCTTCCTGGGGAAGTGACTTAACTACCTCCTAAATTAATGCAATAATAAATTTTCATCATTTTTGCAATGAAGAACAAATAATGGCTACATCAAAATATACCATGATATTCATCCATGCGAAAAAAAGCTAGCAAAAAATTAATCAATACAAACCAATTACGTAATGTGAAAATAGAAAATGTAATATTAAATTGTGTTCATATACTTCCTGTGGTCCTCAAGCTTAATAGTTACACTATCCACTATACTAATTAATTTTAAATATGGCATACTGCATTCCATCCTAAGTTCCACATTTTGTAAAAAAGCATATCATCTAACTAAAATACATAATAAAAAGGAATCAGAATGGTGACGGATCTAGAGACACTTCCACATAAAGAAAAGTAAAGAAATCAAAGTTAAACAACTAAACAGCTAGCAGCAGTGAGATCAAAAGAGAGAACATAAAATGGATAACATATGGAGCTTGCATGGTATGTGTGTGTGAGAGTGTATGTGATGTGTATGTGTGTGCATCTTGGTACAGACGTCATAACTAGGACAAATGAAGCAAATTTGTGGATAAGTATGTCTTCAGAATGTAAAGAAAAATTCTCTAATAATTAAGGCTGTCTTGCTCTGGAACAGGTTGCTTTGTAAAGTTATAAACTCCCCCTCAGTGAAAGTGTGCAGAGGGTGGCTGGCCACCTGTCAGGGATATACTGAGCAGAATTTGTAAGTAGATAGGTGGGTGGATAAAAGGATCTCTGGCAGTTTTGTAAAGTTCTCAGATTTTAATAAAGGATAGAACAGCAGAAGAGACTGGATCTTACTCTTTGCAAACCCAGTGCCCATCACAGAGTGAGGAACATAGTAAGGCTTCCATAAATGTCTGTTGAATCAAATTGCAAAAAGAGAAGCTATAGATAGTGATAGAAGGCATGTATGAGAAAGAAATGAATGAAAAACCAATGAAAATAAAAAAATGGAACACTTAATCTAATCAAGTTTTTGTTCTGTTTGATGAAAGTTGAATAGAATTCTTAGGATGCATGACATTTACCAAGACGCTTGAAGAAATTCTCCTCTTCATCTCTTCCATTTTCCATTCCACTTCCTGGCCCACCTTCAGAAAGCTTCACAGCACTGGTGAATTTGACCTGAAAAAAAAAAAAAAAAAAAAAGAAAGAAAGTAGAGAGATAACAAGATTCAAAGGTAAATCTTTGTGGTTAGATCAATCCTTGACTTGAAAATGAGTTGTTTACTCATTTTTATATGATTACTTTGTTATTCTGGGTTCCACATCTGGTTAGTTTAGTCATCAGTATAGTTCATTCCCATGTGCCAAAAAAGACATCACTGTAACTACAAGAAGGAACCAGGTCCCAGATAACTAAAGCTAAATAATCTGGTGCTATAAAAATAATCGAGATATTCTTAGAGTTTAAATCTGGTAAAGTCCAAACTGAAATGAATGAGTAGCAAGACATAGTCATTCTTTACAAATACCGCCATTGAGAATCAGACCAAAGTGAAAGATAGCCAGAGAGAATACTTTAAATCTCTGAAATAATCAGTATAAATTAATTTATAGAGTGCATTATAATGAAAATGTAATCACATGTTTCTCTTTCTAAGAATTAAAATATGTTCTTCATCTTGCTTTTAGTACTCAAAATTTTTCGCACAGCAAGGAAGCTATGGGCCACACAAACTCAAATATTTGACTTATGCTTTTTTAGCAAATAGAAGGTAAGGAAGGAATGATACATATATTTTCCAAATATCCAATAGTCTTGCACATTATTTGTATAATTTCAAAATATCACTTTTAAAACAGACTAGATAAAAGAAAATGGTTTGGCTGGGCACGGTGGCTCACGCCTGTAATCCTAGCACTTTGGGAGGTTGAGGCACGCGGATCACGAGGTCAAGAGATCGAGACCATCCTGGTCAACATGGTGAAACCCCGTCTCTACTAAAAATACAAAAATTAGCTGAGTATGGTGGCACACACTAGCAGCAGCTACTTGGGAGGGTGAGGCAGGAGAATCGCTTGAACCCGGGAGGTGGAGGTTGCAGTGAGCCAAGATCACCTATTGCACTCCAGCCTGGCGACAGATAGAGTCTCTGTCAAAAAGAAAACAAAAACAAAAACAACAGCAACAACAACAAAAAACCCACAACAAACAAAACAAAACAAAAACCCTGGTTTTAGTGAGATTAGAAAACACAAGAATGTAAGCAAATAATTTGTATACATATAAGGAAACACAACTCTTACATATGCTGAAAATTAGGCATACAAATGACCAGGCCATGGAGCATCCACAGAGAAGACTCTTGGAAGAAATCTTACGCTACTCCAATGCTTCACAGTATTACAAAGGAGGAGTGTAGTGAAAACAGTCATCCTGAGTTTTTTTCTTCTTTTCAATACAGAAAATGGTTCATATGGTGCCAAAAGTAGTGGAGAAAGAATGGATTATGTGTGTCTTAATATGTAAAAGGAATCACTATAAAATTACCAGATTCTTGGATAGGAGTTTGAAATGTCAGTCATTTCACAGGTGTGTCAAAAGTTAAAAACGGCTGGGAAAAATGTCTATATACATCTCCATATCTGCATTATAATTTTACATAATTTTTGACTACACTTTTCCTTTTTCCTTTCCTATGATAGCCTACTACTTAAACATTTTAGTTTCCATTGCTTATCTAAGTTTCCAAAGTTAGTTCACCTGGAGAGTTTCTTCAGCTTTTCCTTATTTGGTTCCTGCAGGTGTTTGCTATTTCTCAGCCTTCACATGTTTCTATCAGCGACTTCAACATTCACTTACACAAGTTATGTCCTGTTTACCTTGGAGCTTTGTCTGATGAAAGAGAGTCGGTCCACAGAGCTAATGTCTAGGAGGTCCTCCACACCATCTGCCAGGCCTGAGAGGGATGATCTTTTCAGCCAGTTCCCTATTTAATAGTTAAATCATTTAGATCAATGTAGCATTTTCTACCCAATCAATTAAACAGAAATATCAACAAAAGCCCAACAAGCGATGAAAGTTACACGACTTGGTACAAATAGAAAAACAAAGTGTTTTCAATGTACACGCTTTGAATAAAAATGTTCAGTGTTAGACTATAAAATTACATGAGCATGTGGGGCCAGGACAAAAAGAATCTGGGTTGAGATGAAACCATCATCTCTCCAGCTTCACATCTCTCATTAAAGATAGTGAATTTTACCTCCTAAATATTTCTCAAATGTGTTCATTTATCTCTGCCTACATGGCCACTACCCAGTTCAAGCTTCCATTTACTTATACCTAACCTACTAGCTAATTTTCCATCTGGTTTCCCTTATCTACTCATGCTCCCTCCAGTATGATTTCCATGCAGTGATGTTTTGGAAAAAGTTTACGTGCTTGAGTTATTCTCCTGTTCAACATCCCATCTTGGCTATCCAGGGATCTAGAATGAGAAGTCAACCTGACCTGTCCTCTATCATTCTACTATAGTCATACAGCCACTTGTCCCCTTGTTTCAGTTCCTTCACTTCCCTCCGGCCTCCTAATATCTTTGCATATAATGGCTACCTGGAGTGCTCTCGTTCCTTCTCCCAAGTATCCTGGAGATCTTAATACCACTATCACTAGGAAGCCTTCCCTGATTTCTGCCTCCTCCCCCACATTTGGGTCAGGTCTCATTGTTGCATGCTTTCATAGAACTATGTATATTCCTTCATAAAATTCATAGTTTGCAGTTATACTTAGTTGTATGATTATCTGCTTTAATTACTGGGGCTCCTACTATACTGCAAGTTTAGCAAAGTTGGGAGGCTGTGTGTATTTGCTGGCTATTTAATGCTTGATGGCTAGTGTAGTGACTGCGCACAGAAGAGGCATATACTAGGGCATTAAAAAATACATGTGGAAAAAAATAAATGAATGAATGAATGAAGTCAGTTTAGGTCTTATGATGTGAAGATCTTCTTTTTCAGCCCTACTATGCATTACTGAATTGATCTGAGGACATGGTTGGTAATAAGATAATCCATAAACAAATACAGACATACTTTTACCTATGGGGAGTTTAAGCTTCTTCCGGAGGGAAATTCTGCGGGATCGTGAGCGGGCACGTCGGTCAGAGGTGGTCCCTGAGTGGGCAGTGGTGCATTCTGAAGTGTCCTGCTCAGACTGGCTGCTGGTGTCACTTGCTGCACTCTGGGACTTGAACATCTTACGCCAGAAATCTTTCCGCCCCAGGTTGGCTCCTTGCATTTGCTCATCACTGTAAGCAAGCAGAGGATAGGGTTAAACTTCTGACAACACTTGAGAAATTCTCCTAAATTTCTTTCAACTTCCTGTCAATGATATTTAGGCAAATCATGCAAAACGATCTTTGATGGACTGAAATGTGGGAAGAGTGGGCATTGAAGTGGGAGGAAAGAGATCAAGGTTGACCTTCTGAGCTCTTCCCGAAAATAGTCATGTCTCAGCTATAACTTGAGGTGGTCGGTTTTTTTCAACTTTAATAAAAACATTAAATATTGCTTCAGGTATTCATCTGCAAGTGTGAGTCATAATACCAGAAGCACTTACAATTTCAGTAAATATTTAACTTTTTTTTTTTTAAGACAGAGTCTTGCTCTATCGCCCGGGCTGGAGTGCGGTGGCACAATCTCGGCTCACTGCAACCTCCGCCTCCTGGATTCAAGTGATTCTCCTGCCTCAGCCTCCTGAGTAGCTGGGACTGCAGGCACCCACCACCACGCCCAGCTAATTTTTTGTATTTTTAGTACAGATGGGATTTCACTGTGTTAGCCAGGATGGTCTCGATCTCCTGACCTCATGATTCCCCCCGCCTCAGCCTCCCAAAGTGCTGGGATTACAGGCGTGAGCCACCATGCCCGGCCAATATTTAACTTTTTATTAGAGACCCCTGAGGTTTGTGCAGTACTGTTCCTCATTCCCCACCCATCACCCCAGTATAGTATCATACTTGAACACCAAATAAACTTACAAAAAATAGTTAAATGAATGGAATGCCATCACACCATACCCAGGAAATGCATCATCCTACAACCAGTAAGTGAAGGAAACTTAGGTAGGGCTTGAAAGTAAAAAATAAGTACAACTCAGTAGGGCAAACAGGAACACCTGCAAGGGGATTTTTGATTAGGGCATTCCACAATAGGAGAAAGACCAGTGGTCAATAACATGCAGAATTTAATCTCACGAGAAATTAAAAAACAGGTAGCTGAAGTAAGATCTTTATTTTTACTCAATAAATTAGCAATGATTAAGAGAGTTCATGGGGCGGGGGCGGTGGTGGGGAGGAGAGAAAGCAATAGTTACTATCATACTCCCAGTGGGGAGGTAAAATGATCCAACCTTTCTTTAAAGTAATTTGGCAATACGTTATCCGATGCTTATATCACTGCCCTTAACAGAGAAATTCAATTTCCAGAAAGTAATCGCATGGAAATTATGGGACAACATACTAAGATGTAGGTACTAGAAGGTCAAATACTCACTGAGTTATTATTGGTCAACTTAAAAAAGGAGGAAACAATCTAAATGTTCAACACCAGGAAAACAGTCGAATAGATTATGGGATTTCCATATGGTGGTATACTCTGTAGTCATTATACTTTTTTTTAGAGGACTATTAATATGAAAAATGTTCACTATATACTGCAAAGTGAAAAGGCAACAATCAAATGGTTTTAAAATAACATCATCAGGTTAATTGAGAAAGAAAATACACAAGTGACCACGTGTCTGAGTGTGGTTTTGTGTGCACACATGCTCAAAAATGTCTCCAACATAATACACAAAGAGTTTACAGAGGTTATCTCTAGTTGGTGGTATTTCCGTTTTTAAACTACTTTCCTTTTATGTTTTTCTGTGTTTTCTACATTTGTCAGCTTGAGCAACATATATTACTCCAGTAATTTGGAAAGGAAAAGGTATAGAAAATACATAATGAAACTTATTTATGGGGTTTTACACATTGATTTTCTTACAAGCTTTGGGGCTGAATCAACCCTGTACAGCAATTCTTTTCTACAGATATTTATATGGGTATCCAGAATTTCTTAAAATCTCATCAGAGTACTAAATATTTTTAAATTCTTTTTTTAAAAATAGGGCATTCTGTTTACCAAATATGGTATGAATTTAAATTAGTTTTCTAAAATTTGATTTCTCAGTTACTTTTTATCAAACAATCACAGGGTATGAAGCATTTCTGACTTTTGGTAAATGCATGGCATAATGATATGTGTATGACTATGTGGTCTGGCTATAAAAATATCTGGGGAGGTTATAATTTCTCAGTTTCCTCAATAAAATGTTACATTGGCTTTGTCCAATGGTGTGTATCAATATTGAGTTTTAGAGAAATGAGTACATAAAACTGCTTTAATATGACTCAGGGAATGTGACTATTATTTAAGAAGGAAGAAGACACAGGACCACAAGGGGAGAGAAGGAAACAGAAAGAGAAGCTAGAGGAGGAGCCAGTGTCATCTGAAGTAACCACCCATCTTTCTCCAGTGCTAACTAGGGGACATTTGACATGGTTACCTTTTGGGCCTATTGGGATCATGAAAATTTCCATGTTTGACATTTTATGACATCACTCTAAGTGGAAATATTTATGTAGAGGCATATTAAAACATGTATCTTCACATAAGAAGAAAGAATAGATGTGCTAAGTGCTAAGAAATTAGGTGGTATTTACAGAACACTGAACAAAGAGAATATTTTGGAATCTAGAAAACTTAATAACCTAGAAATATACAGTCGATGGCTTTATTTTTTCAATCCAATTTGCCTAGTTGATCATTCTCATTGATCAGATTACCTCAATAGTTGCTGGTGTTATCTGAAAAGAAAATCATCTCTTCTTTTTTGGGCAGACTTTCTGTGTATAAAGCCTTTTAACTAGTCTCATGGCTATTCAGTCACAGAACTTTGTCTTTCACTTTAATTTTTTTTTCCTTAGAGCTTCTGTTTGATTTTTTACCATGTCCTTAAAGGTTACCTTAAAGGGAAAACTAAAACTGAATTTTAAGAAAGGAAGATTAAGAAAACAAAAGCTTAATAATAATCTGACACTTTTATCCTTTCATTGATTGATTGAATCATTCATTCATTCAATCATGAACTATAGATTAAGTGCCTACTATGAGCAAGCCCAGTCTCCACACTGGGGCTATAGCCATATGCAAAAACTCACATGTTCCGTGAATCCATGGACTTGATCTACTTGAACACTAAATAAACACAAAACTGTGTTTATCACAAATTTGTGTTTACTACAAAATCTCTAAGATTTTGAAGTGCTCCAGGAACTGCATGGGCATTTTTTCTTTGAAGATTTTGTTCACTTGCTATAGATTACTAAGGTCCTATCTGATGGCTGTTTGCTTCTCACTTTGATTTCCCTGACTGTGAAGAAAGGATACCATAAAACCTAGAATATACTGTAGGATCCCTAGAAGAAAAATCACTTAATATTGACTAAGGTTTTGGGAAGCAGAATGGTATACCTTAAACGAAGTACATGTTTTCACTCCACTTGTGGATTAGTAGTTCTCAGAAAGAGAAAAAATACAAATAAAACTTGCATAGAACTAGGCTGTACAATTAGTGTCCTACAGTAACCCTTATATTTTCCGGGGACACTAATTTAAAGATTTTTTTTAATTTTTCCATTACGAAAAGTGTAGATTAACTGATGTCAGAGGACACTGGAATAGATCTCAAGAGAGGACCAAGGTACAATGGGGTACAGTCTATGCTTCACTAAACGTGAGCATTGGAGAAGTTTTTGTTACTTCTTTTGAGAAAAGCTTCATTAAGTATATTGACAGCCATTCATGCATTTAATTTTTTAAAAAAGTATAAGTGATTTTAAGCAAGAAACTGGAGGACACTCCCAGCCCACCTGGTATATATACCATTTTTCAAGGTGTATCTTCAGTAGTGTGCATGAAAAGCAGAAGCGAGGGAGAGACTGGAGATGGGAAATGTAGTTAGGGAGGCTTCTCATAGGTACAGACTGGTTATTTGTGATTTGGCCTGGAGAGGTTAGTGGCATTGGGAATGAAATGTAAAGGGTAGAAACAAGGCAAAGTTCAAAGGAGATGAAAAACAAAGAAATAGCAGTTTGGAAAACAGAAATTCTTTCAGAGTGAAGTGCATAGCCCTCTGCAATGGAGATAAAGCCAACACTACTTACTGCTCTGGAGTCTGTGAGGGGCGACCAGACATGAAGCTGCGACATTCCTCAGGTGCAGAGGATACCTGGCCTTTATCCACAATGCTTCCCGCCTCTGACCTATGCAAATGGTGCATTCCAACAATTACAGCAGAGCAGGATAGCAACTGTTAATATTTCATGCACTTCATAAACAAAAACATTCTGTTGTAGACAACTTTGCCGCTTGTGAACTTTATGTCACCAGGAATCTATGTTGTTTAGAATTTATACCACACCATTAACTCATGACTTAGCAGCCTTTTGCTTCACAATATCACCATTATTGCAAACAGAGTCATTAACTGCAAGCAGGATTTTAAGTTTAGGAGTTTATTTTAATTTTTAGGTAGGAGTTAATATACAATAGGCATAAAATAAATATGTTTACTAGAAGGAAAAACAACAGGCTATTACTTAGCCATTTGTCTTTTGCCACATTTAGAATAGAATTTACTGAACAGGATCATATGGTATCAGTAATTGCTTTTCCTTTCTGAATAAAAGTGTAAATTATGTACAGAAGAGACTAAAACAGGTAGCATTTTACCATTTAATTAAGAGCTATGACGTGAAGTTCAAGTATATGAAAATTCAAGAACAACTGAGCTCTAATTCATATTACAGGCGGCATTTATTTGACAGTGAATTCATTCACTTTCTAAGCTGCAGCTGCAGCACACCAGTGAAACCACTTATGCAAGAGAATTTTATCATTCCTATACTGAAGTTTCACCACAGGAGCCACACAGACAGTAGTACAACAGCAGATTCTATTCTACTGACATAAGGCAAACACTCATACTCAGAGAGTTCAAGCTTCCAACCTTTTACTGCCTGCAGGCTTAGATTCCTGTTCATTCTCCTCCACCTTTTTCCCTGGTGCTAACTTCTCCGCACTATCAAGCAAAGCGCTGAGGGCCACTCTCCTGAAGACATTCCCGTGAGCCTCTTTGATAAACTGGACCAGCTGACGAATGTCACAATACAGTCCCTGTTTGGAGGCAAGAAGGAAGTTGGGGAAAGAAAGATAGCTGTGCGATTAAATAGTTTTTCCAGGTAGAGAGGAAGAAAGTAATTCCTTAGGCTTAGATGAGCATTGGAATCATTAAGACAGGACAGTTTACTACTGGTGAAGCTGGTGATACACTCCCTCTACAATGTTCCTATAGAAGAACATTACCAAGGCCTTTGCTGGTCATCCTTGGTATGAAAAAGGATGGTTATCACGCTTCATTCAGAAAGTTGGCTGCATCATTAGAAATACATTAATTTACATTTTAAACCATTGGATTCCCAAGCTTTAATTTTCTCTTTTAATTATAACTTCTGAAGAGATGCCTGCAAAGAAAAAGGTAGTCAAAAATTTGTTTACATGAGAGATTTTGGTCCCTGTTCAGCTTCTCCAAATTTTCTGCACCATTGTGATAAAATATATTAAGTCCTTTAGACACTTCTACCAAAGACAGATTATTCAACAGATGATGCGTTTCGCTGGACAGATTTAGCAAATTACATATATGTTGTAGCCCATTTGAACATGAACTTGACTACAAACTCAAGGTGATGCAGGGCTATTAAAACCAATATATTGGTGAATCAATATTTTAAAACATATGCTGGACTTTTACTTGAGAAATTAAGCTTTGCATCCAGCATTTCTCCTCTCTCTCTCTGCTCATTAAGAAGGCAGTTACTGTATTTTTTTGCCTTAGGAAAAGTTCATGGCAAGGCAGAATGCAGAAGCCTAAAGAACACTTACCTCGATAGTTTTGGTTTTCAAAACCTAAGACCACTGGGACAATTATGTCCATAAGTTTTAGGAAAGTAGAAGGTAGGACCCTTGGGGAAAACATGGATGAAGAACCCTTTGGGTTCGGTGGGAAGCAGGGCCCTGTGCCCCTCACTCTGCTCTGCAGTAGTTCCTCTAGGAATGGGGCAAGACTCCAAAAAGGAAAGATTCCAAACTCACCAGAGGGTGCACAGCCCTAAGCACATAGCGAAGAGTACTATATGAAATCAGAGGTGTAGACTAATAATTGAGACCTGTGGAACCTCCCCAGGCTCTAGATGCTACCTAAGACTTGGGGGTCTTTACACAACACTGTGAAGTGGGAAACCCCTAGAATGACAGAAGTTTGATGTCCCACTGTTCTTACGGGATGGGAGTTCAAAGTCAAACTTAAGAAGATTCCTTTTTTAAAAAATTAAGAAATACAGTATTATCCCAGCACTTTGGGAGGCCGAGACGGGTGGATCACGAGGTCAGGAGATCGAGACCATCCTGGCTAATACGGTGAAACCCCGTCTCTACTAAAAGAAAATACAAAAAACAGCGGCGACGAGGGGGCCTGTATTTCTACGAGGCTGAGACAGAGAATTCGTAAAGCGGGCTGCAAAAGAACTGCACTGTGGCGACAGAGCGAGATCCGTCTCAAAAAAAAAAAAAAAAGAAATACAGTATTTTTCTATACATGAGTGTCGTAAAAAAAAAGATGTATAAGCAGTCATGTATATCATAATCAACCTGTTAAATTACTTTTGCTATGACCAAATTGCATGCATGGATGGTACCTGTGTTACACTCAAGCTCCAAGAAACTTGCTGGGTTGGCTTTGGCTGTCAGCAAAGTTCAATTCCTTTAGTTTGGGATTTTATCTTGTTTATCTCAAGTTAAATGAATTGTTTCAATAGTTATAATAGCTTAAAATAATTCCCTTGATTTGGGTACATTAGCTGATAGGGTCCACATGTGCAAATGGGCTGATTTTTACATAGGAGTCATAATATTTAACAGACTGGTAGGATAGAGAAATGCTACTTTGCCTCCCAAAGATACCTGAATTCACCTGTTCATGTCAGGTTTTTCAGTCCTAATCTACATTTTAGTATCCCAAACCACAATCTTCTTGGTGGTAATTAAGCACTAGCCTTTTAATTTTTTTATTTCTATAGGTTTTGGGGAATAGATGGTATTTGGTTACACGAGTAAGTTCGTTACTGGTGATTTGTGAGATTTTAGTGCACCCATCCCCCAAGCAGTAAAAACTGAACTAGATTTGTAGTCTTTTACCCCTCAACTCCTTCCCACCCTCCCCCTGAATCCCCAAAGCCTACTGTGTCATTCTTATGCCTTTAGTGCTAGCCTTTTATAACCTGGTTCTTCCCTATCCTATTGTGACTTTAGTGGTTTAATTAACAGTCTTTCAAGACAAGTAGCTAAAAGATTACAGACAGTGCTTAATAAAAGAAAACAAAATCAATTTCAGCAACATATTTGCATTAATATTTAAAGTAAATATGGTTTCAAATAATGCTTGGGATAACATTCTTCAGTATTTTATGAGTCAACAAACTGTGCTCTAGAACCTTCTTTCTAAAGGGCTCAACATACTTCACAATTATTTCACCAAACACTCCATAACCTTTGAGATGGGAGAGGAAAATAGGTTAATTTACAAATAGGATAATGAGTAACAAGGAGAAGAAAAGTGTTGTTATGGCTCCATTATGACTTACTGGTGACACTAGGGAAAATAGATATTTAAACTTTAAGGTGTAGACTTTTAGATTTCAACTTCTCTTACTCATGGCCATGACAATGACTACTTTTCTCAGGGCAGAGACTGAGACCTCCTGTGGGAAGAGAGGAGAGCTTCTCACCAGATTCTCAGGGCTGTGCAATTCATGTGTGGTTGAAGCGCAGCGTGTGATGAGGGATTTAAACATGGCGCTGACGATAATGCCTTCCACATTTTGGGCTGTGGATTTGTTGTCCACTGTGGTGAAGTTATTTCCAAACCCAGCCTTGTCTGAAATGCAAAGGCACAAATTAAAGACAATGTTTCCTTTAAGCTACACAATGGGTAGGAGTAAGGCAGTGCTTGACACCCAGGAATTAGTGAAGTGCTACATGAAATACAGAAACAAGGAATTAAAAGATGACCCTGGTTTAATAATCTATAGGCAGACCTGGAAATGAATTAATCACAGTCTCCTTCAGAGCCTTTACTATGATACAACCAATTGCATTTCCAGAATGGTGTTGTTGATAAATCTTAGCAAAGGAAAGGAAACCAACTCTTAACTTTAGGAAAGACTTTTAGGCTCAGAGTAGTTTTTAAATAGGTGATTACTTACAAAAAAAAAAAAAGCTCCTAAATGACCCATCAATGGAGAGTTCATTTTCAAGCTTTCTGGTGGTGAGAAATGTTACTTTCTCAATGGAAATTGTTCAGTCTGTCTGAAGTGGAATAAGGTGGGGCCAACCAGGTAGCTGGCAAGGGAGAAGGAAGAGTCAGGCGGGAGCCCTGCAGGGAAGCTCACATAGGCCCTGGGAAAGACAGAGTCCTGCCAAGAATTTCAGAGTTCTTCCAGAGATTTCTTGGGCAGGTGGAGAGGGGAAATCTCCCACCTTTCTCAGAGCCACCTCCTTCTTGCTCACACACGTGTGAAATGCCCGTGAATGGAAGCCTTCGACCTCCATGGCATTTTATGCCCGTTTTTCACAGAAAACTGGATCTTTCATAGGCAACACGTAAGTATCCAGTGCCCGTGCCAGAGGATTTCTCATGGCCTGTGAACCACCATTGAAATGTGACGAAGAGTATGGGCAGCTCCAAGATTCACCAGATGGGGACCTATGTCTGCCTGGCTGATTCACTGTGATCCACTCCCACGTCTCAAGCAACGCAGGAGGAATTTATCACCTTAAAGTAATATACTTTATTACCAACCTCTCACTGTCTATGCCAATTGACAGGGGATGATCTCTAGATTTCACATTGCTGAAGGATTTCTTTTAGTCTATGCTTATAATTTCTGTCTCAAATAGTTTAAAAAGGAGAAAAAAATCATTTGTAATCAAGAATTTCTCTTGCATTGTCTCAACTACCATGCTAATTTATTGTCTTTTTAATTTATATTGTGTTTGGTTTAAAACAACTCTGCTAATAGATTGTTTTAGGGGGTTCTGTAGAGGAGCAATATTTTATTTTAATATGAAACCAAACAATATTCCTGGGTTACAACCAGGAAAACTGCTTCTAAATCTAGCAAATATATTTTCATTATAAACTAATCAACTACCATCATACATTTGTTATATAAACAATAAAAGCCTATACTACAATGCTATCCTTCCCAAATGCTAATTAAAATGTGTATTTTGAATAAAATAAAACTGAGGCTTCATGCATTATTTTCATTGCATTGCTGCATTTGCATTCACATTGGACTGGCGGTCTTTGGTTTACTATAAATGCAAGTGACATTTATTGGTCTCCCCCTGTAACTTAGGTCTTCATACTAGAGTTTTCTGAAAACCATTAAGTTGTAAAATAGCTTGTAGGTTTATCTCTGGATCCATTTGCCTTTTTAAAAAAATTAAGTACGTGTGTGTCAAAATTGTGTTACTACTATGTTTACTGCAATCAAAAGGTTTGTCTCCCATACTACTCTGTGAAAAAATTGTCAAGCACTGTGCCACTATAATGCCTGTACGTTATAGACACTCACTTCACATCTGTTGAACTAATGAATATGTTCACTGCCTCAGAGACCATACAACAGAAGGTTATATGAGAGAGAGGAGTCCCATAAGGGGTAGTATAAACATTGAGGGGCTAGATGAGAACTCCACAAGCTTTACCAAACTTTCATTTACTGTGGTAAGGTGTCCTCAGAGAGCCTCCAAAATGTGTCATCAGAGATAATGTGCAAGCTTTTCTTGTTTATACGCTATACACACACCCACACACATGCATGGACACAAACATATCTTTTCCTCTAAATTCTACCTCCACAAATTTAGTGTCCCCTTGAAACACTACCTGCTTCACCTCACAACGACTTCTCCTAGAACTTCGGTGCAGCTTTACTTACTGTCAGTGACTGGCTCCATACAAAATCCTAGCAAAGCATGCAAGAAGTCCACTACATTATTGAGAGAGTCCTTGTTCACATAGTCCCTCATGGTTTGTCGGAACTGCATCTTATCTAGCTTGTATAGCTTAGTGAGGCAGTTCTGGGCCTGCAATGAAGGAAGAAAAGTGAAAAAGTCACAAGTACCAGCTTAAGCTATGGATACTGGTAATCTGAGACAGAAGCCTTCAGAAGGCAAGGGTTTCCAACCATCCCCACTGGCCGGTGACAGGCAACTCTGCTAGCCCCTCTTGTCTGAGTAAGATGTGAGCAGAGACAGACTGAGAAGTCTGAGGGTGTTTACATTGAGAACAACTGCTCCATAGGAAAAACCTCAAAGCTCAAAACTAAGGTCTAATGCTGGTCCCAGAAATATTTCAGTATTTTCACCAAGATCGAGATTTTAAGATCTTAATGATAAAAACCTCAAAGTTTGAAATTTAGGTAAGTGATAGAATTGACAAGCCATGTTTAGAAAACCTCAAAGGCTTTGTGCAATGGGAAGATGTGTGCCACACTACATCTGAATAAAAGAGATAGAAGAATGTCTATACAATGGAATGAAATGGGGCAATGACCGAAGTCTCTGGGTTGAGGGGAAAAGGGATAAGGATCAAGAAAGAAGGGGTGGCTTAGTGAGGGCCACCTTAATTACGGATGGAGAACTTTGGACAACCAGGCACAGGCACTGAAGTCAGATTAGGGAAAGCAATTTCTGAGAATTGGGATTTTATTAGTGCCCTTAAGTGTGGTCCAGAAGAAAATTTAGTTCTATCATCATTTTGACAAATCAAGGCCCAGGAAAAAGTCTTGGAAATTTTGAGAGAGAAAAAAAAGATTATAAAAGACTGAAATTTGGAATTAGCAATAGGCTTCTTGGTATAACCTTGTTATAATCTCTCCATCTGCATTGCAAAGTCAGAAGGATTGATATGTTTTTCACTTTTCCTTTATTATGTTCTAGATTTGAAATTAGGTATTTTTATTCCCAGGGAGTTTACAAGTTTCCAGATAATGAACAAACTCATTTTTTATTGCAAAATAAATGCTGCTAGCTATAAAATGAAGTTTGCAAAGCACTTAGGTAAAATATATTTTGCATGAAGAGGTATTTAATTGTCATTCCATAAAGAATTTGTGAAGATGTTTATTGTAGCATTTATAAAGCTCTTTAAAACCCTGAGTTGGCAGGCCCTGAAGTACAAATTATTCTGTGTTTTCTACAAAATACACCAAAAAAGGCATAATTTCAGATCTTCTCTTTAGAGGATATTAAAATGTTTGTATGGTCTGTATGAGTTCAGTCAGAAGTTTAAGCAAGCATAAGAATATCAGACTTCAAATACTTAAATTCTGAAAGAATATCCTGAATTTCTTCAAAAGATATAAAACTTTTAAGAAATGAATTCCTTTTCAATAATTGGGGACTACCAGCTAATGATTAGATTAATACTCTAAGATACGTTGAGGCATCATATGATGAAATTGCTGGGCACTTTGAAGAATATCGTTAGAATAACCTTCTGTTTCTTGGAAGAAAAAAGGCTAGGGAGAGGACCTTGTCTGGTAAAGGTGAGAAATATTCTTAGTATCTTAAAAGCTAAGTAGTTTCTGAAAGGCCAATGGTAGAGAAATCTGAAAATATTTAGCTTCTGGAACTGGACATTTCTCAAGGAAAATTTCCCAAATTTCTATCTTTTGGACAATGTGTTTGCTGAACATAAATAAGCAAATATAATATCAATAATGAGCATTTAACAGAATAAGATAATAGAGGAATTGTCCCATAAGTCAAATCAATTAGACAGGTAGAACACTGGCTGGATGTCCTCATAGGAAGTGTTCAGGGGAGGAAAGTATGATGAACTACGTGATAACAACAACTCCTCAAATGGCTTCTGATCCAACTCACCCTGCTTTCTGTGAATCCAGAAAGACAGATTTTGGATATCAGAGCCAGTTTATACTTCCAACTAAAGCACGACACTTTTTATTATGTTTATTTATTATGTTTTAGTGTTTCATGTCATGAAATTGGTCTTCTGCATGGAGAGTAATGTGGTTTATTTGTCTTTGAAGGCATTTATTCATACTATAATAGAATTTAAAATCAAAGATAAAAAATCATATACACATGTGCAAAGATGGGGAAGATGCCAGCTTTCTATAGCCTTATTAATTATTATTTTCCATTTTTGGCCTCAAAATCTAGATCTTGGTCAAAATTTTCAAGTTTCAAAATTTAGAAGCTAATAGTGCAAATATAACCCCCATATACACATAATAAATGAAAATAACACAACATAACATAATATAAAAGAGCAAAACAGAAAAGGATAGATAGATGCATAGATGAGAGATGATACATTAAGCAAGAAAGTCAGCATGCTAATATTGTGTGAACATTTCATGACAAAACCTAATATCAAGGAAAAACGGGCTGGCATTAGATTTTGACATGATCCTAAAACTCTGCCAAGATATACCAAAGGATTTCCAGGACTCAAATTTGCATCAAACTCTCATTTTTAAGAGAATATTTTCTTATGATTTTAATTCAAACATACATATGAAGCAACCATCCCAGCTCAGACTGTGGAAGTAGGTTATTGTTCAAATTGAAAAAGAAAATTAACAGTCAGCAGAGGCAAATAAAAATGAGCTGGAAGACCATTTCCAGTACAGAATTACGTTTGGCACACACAAATGCAGAGTTTCAGGTTTCACACAGTTGACAAGGACATGATCTCAAATATTCAGAAAGCAAGGTTCATTCTCAAATAAAGCAGCCAGAAAATGACTGGCTACTTTTACAGTCCTGTTTTGTCCCAATAAGGGCCATTTTCCATGTCTTAGGAAGGACAACAAACCAGGTCCTAAAACTTTGACCCCTTTCTCCAATATGCAATATGCTTCTACAGTACGCTGGCAGATGATTAAAAAGTCATTTGTTACAGGCCATCAAAAGCTTGCTAAATAGTGTTCATCTGCGCAAAAGTTCTTTCAAGCTGCAATTCACACATTCCAATTATATATACTTTCACTAATTGGGATTTGGTCTGCCCTAGGCAGGAAGCAGAAATGTTTTCCCAATTAAACTTTCCTAAGCCTGGGTTTTAGATATCTTGAGATATCTCATGAGAATCTCCTCACACCAAAACAGCATTAATTACCCCTACAAAATATAATATTTTTCAGGGAACACTGACCCTCATTGTCAAAGGACTCATTCTTAAACAGAAGGGAAGGAAGAGGGAGAGGAAATGGAGTCTACTTTAATTCTCTTACATTCTCTCGGAATACCTGGTGTCTCAGACGGTCTCCAGAGAGCCCTCGATGTCCTTCTCCACAACCATAGGCACATCCCAAAGACTTCACTATTTTGATGAGCATTGTTAGAGCAAGCCTATGGTTGCTTACAGGTGTACTTTCATCCTGGTACCCACGAGTAAGAAAGAAAGAAAAGTCTGTTTACTTTGTCACTGAGGTCCTTTCACTAAGATTCTATTGTATGATTAAATCAAGTTTATATGTTTTACAGGGAGCACCTGCAATTCGGAAAACAGAATTGTAATGGGCTCAACAAACACGCTCCATTTTCTAAAATTTAGCATATGATTTAAAAGAAAAAATATCTATGTATTTTGAACACCCCCTGTTGCTAGAGAATATCAGTAGAGACCTCTTTGTTAGAAGACATGCTTTTTATATCCTTGACTGCTGTCAGACAACCACCTAAAGAGAGACAGTGAAGACTATCAGTGATGAAAGCAATTAAGTTTTATTAGAAACTATCCTCATCGGTAGGCTTCTCATACACCAGGCAAGGATTACTGCCAAGTTTCTGGAACTGATCAAAGTCTGGAACTTTGAAATTTCATGGTAACTTCTGACATTTTTGAGGGCTTTTTTTTTCTAATTGTATACTTTACTGTATTATAATACACATGCACAAGCAAAGTGAGAATACACAGAACTTTATAAACACTTTCAGCTTGATTCTTCCCTTGAGGATAAATAGGAAGACTCCCTGAGACAAGTCATGAGAATTGATATCATCCTCTCTTTTGCCCAATTTAATCTTTGTTGTTAGTGGAGAACATGGCTTCCATAAAAGGAACTTCCTTGGATTATTTCCAAAGAAGTATAAGGAAGCAGTTGCCAAGGAATGATGCAGAGCCCAGTGTGGAAGAGTCACTTTCTTTAGGAAGCTGCAGCCTGTCTCAGTCCTTCTACCACATTCTATCATCAGCATGTACACCATAAACCTGGATTCCAGCACTTGGTCCTTAACTGCACGTGATGTTAGATAAGTTAACTAATCTCTTTGTGTTTTTGTTTCCTTACCTATGAATTAAGGATTCTAATAGCTGCCTTTCCTACTTCATAGGTTTACAATGCAGAGCAAATTAAATAATGGATGAGAATTGTTTTGCAAATTATAAGGGACTTTTCCATAGCCACATGATTGGGTTGACGCATAAACTTTAGAACCAGATATAAGTACTCAAACGTGCGTGTGGTATGGAAGGAATAGGGGTTTATCTATACATTAGCATGGGCTTTACTATGATAAGGTTGACTTTCTCCTTCCCTAATGTTATCCAGTTGGTCCCCCTTTTCTTATCTGTAAGCTTCTGTAGTGGAGGTGGTACTGAACTCCAGATATTCCCCTTGGCACTGCAGCATTCATTCTCTGAGCTGTTCCAAGTTCTGATGGCTGACTGCCCTCAGATGAGTGCCTCTGAAGGCCACAGCTAGAGAGCTGCCTCACCCAACATTATACTCTCTTCCTGGAGGCAGTCTACCTCTAATGACTGGACAGGGCCATAAAGGGACCCCAGATGTGTTTGCTAAAAAGGTCTCTTTGCATCACCTGGGGACTACTTAAAGAGCCATCCCAGCTTCAGAACTCTCTGTGATTAGCTTAGGCCTCTATTACAACTACACTGCAGTTCAATTTCTCCCTATGCCCCATCCTGCTTCTTCATATCTAACAGAAGTTAATCCTGTGAGGACACTCCCGTAAATTGCCCGCACACATGTCTTCATGTTGGAGTCTGTTTCCAGGGAGCCCTACTTCAGACAGCTTAGAAGGTTGCAAATAGAAGACTCAAACGTATCAACAGAACTGTATGTATATACGTTGACTATCCTTATTCAAAATGCTTAGACTAGAAATATTTTGGATTTCAGATTTTTTCAGATTTTGGAATATTTGCATATATATAATGAGATGGGAATAGGACTCAAGTCTAAACACAAAATTCATTTATGCTTCACATAGGCCTTATATACACAAGCTGAAGATAATTTTGTAAAATTTAATAATTTTGTGCATGAAATAAAGTTTTGACTGCATTTTATCTGTGACTTGTCACATGAGGTCAGGTATGGAGTTTTCTACTTGTGGCTTTATGTTGGAGCTCAAAAAGTTTCAGATCTTGGAGCATTTTAGATTTCAGATTTTTGGATTTTTAGTTTGAATTCTGATTTTAGTTTCAACATTTACTAACTATATAACCTTGGACAAACTACTTAACCTACCTGTGACTTACAAAATCGGAATCATAATATCTGTTTCATAGAGTTGTGAGAATTTGAGTCAAAACATGAAAGACACATAATAGCAAAACTAATTATTATTAATGATTAATAATAGCAAAACTAATTATTAATTAAAAATAATATTATTTTAATGAATGATATTAATATCATTTTAATATTAATATTATTTTAATAAATAACATTAATTAAAAATAATAATAAAAGTGTGGGGCACTGCTTTCCTCTGGAGCACCTTTATGCAAATTAGAAAAGGCACCCCTCTAGGTGGAGAATTAGAAGATGAGCCCTCTGAATGGATGCAATCCTTTGGTGAGTGGTTCCAAAAGCGGAGGTTGGACTGGATTTCAATCCTCACTGGCCTCCTTAGTCAAGGGACTTTGTGTACGGGGCTCTGTACAGGCTACAAAGCCTTACGCAGCAGTGCCTCAGAAAAGGTCATCCTGAGCAAGGGCTTATTTGGAAGACTGATTTACACATATTTTAAAATTATTACAAGCTCCTTTAAAAATTTTCTAGCTCTAAAAGCTCTTTGTAAATATCCATTCAGGTTTTTATTTCTTTAGACCTTCAGATGTCCTTGGGATTCAGATTGCTTTCATAGGAGACATTCAGAAAGACGTAGCAACTTACAGGCAAAAAAACTGAAGATATTAAATAACATTCCAAGCACTCAGTACAAGTTGTGGCAAATATAGAAATGGAGATTAGATCTTCCTTTCTGTCTTAATAAATTCCTATGCTTCTGTTATTATTAAGTTGCAAAATTAGATAAAACTTCTGATTCCACTGAAGATAACAGATGGGTTTGGGGCAGAACAGACCTTTGTGAATCACAAACAGAAGGCACTTGACCCACCATCAGGTTTTATTTTATAAACTATTTGTACTAAAAAGAATATTATTTTGGGAACTAACTATGAAACATATATATCTTGGTGGCTGTATTGGAGACCACATAATCTGACTTTAAAAATCCCATACTGATGAAAAGTGATAACTTTGGTCAGAATAACATCTATTACATCAAGCTATAGATTCTAGATAATATATAGGTTCTAAATAGTCAAGGTACTTGTAGGTTTTCAATAAACATGTGGTTAAAATGCCACTTGGATAAAATTTCAAAACTAATAAAGGAAAAGCACAAACGAAAACGAAACACTAATTATGAACCTCAGAGATCCTTAGCATACATACAAAACCTCATCAGTTTAGTCGGAACATCTAAGCTTTGCTGATAAAAGCTTATCAATATTTCATAATATTCTCTTTTTTTCTTTTTAATTTCCCTTGAATATTATAATGGGCAAAATACCATTTCTAATTTCTTTGTCGAGACAGAGTTGATAGGTAAAGAACGGAAATTCGGTAGAAATCTCACCAGTTTCTGTGTTAGTAAATTTGGTTCTTATAACTTGTATTTGTTTGCTAATTCCTAAGTAATTGATCACTGAATGATTCTTTAGATCTTAGCATCTCCAATCAAATCTCTTGTGATCTGTACCGTTATTTAGATAATTTTCATTTACAGTCAGATCTGAGGTTCCTCGCATTGTCCTCAGTGATGGATAAGGTGCTAAGGTATTGGGAAACTTAAAAACCAATAAAGTTTATTAGAATTGCCTTATGATTAATATGATTAAGGCAGGAGAAGAAAATCCTAAAGAAATGGTTCAACAACCAAGATTATCGGAGCAAGAATATTTGGATCAGAGTCCATGAATATTGGGAAGACAGGAGTAAACAACAAAATGAAGAAACCAGATGATAAATGCATATTAAACATGTGTCAAGTGGGACTCGAAAGAAATGAGGAAGAAATTGTGAAAGAGGAAGTAGTATTGCAACGCTTGCTCAGATGTGAAAATCTGATCGCATGTAAGAAAAATGGACAATTTATAGTTTATACAATATATATCTAGAGGGTATATATCTAGAACTCTACACAGTATAACTTCACATGTGTAAACACTTGACATGATGTGTACAGTATTTGTTAGAGATTAAAATCTCATGTTGATTTCAATTTCTGAATATCATTTTCTAGCTAAAACCACAAATTGAGATTAGTGTAAGTTATATGAATTTAAGCTGTAGTAATTTGTATTTAAAATTAAAGAAGAAAACCAATTATTGATGTTAAGAAATCATATACCAGATGTTGACAAGGCAGAGGGAATTAAATTTAGGAACAATTAATAATAGAAAGACTAAAGCCACCAGGATGTGCCACATTGAGACATGAGAGGACTGAGTGAGACTAAGAGAGTTATTCCCACTTCAAACCAACACCAACTAATCAAGCAAAATTCTTCCCTTGCTTTCTCCTTAACTGTGGTTGAAGCTGGCTGCCATAAATGTGTTACTTAAAAGAAAAAACTTTGTATTGAGGAAAAATTATACTGCTTGTTATGGGCTGAATATTTGTGCATTCACAAAATTTACATGTTGAAGCTGTAACCCCTCAAACTGATGGTATTTGAAGATGAGTCTTTGGGAGGTAATTAGGGTTAAGTGAGGTCATGATGGTGAGGCCTGGTCTAGTGGGATTGGGCCCATATAAGAAGAGACACAAGAAAGCTTTTTTTTTTTTTTTTTGAGACGGAGTCTCGCTCTGTCACCCAGGCTGGAGTGCAGTGGCCAGATCTCAGCTCACTACAAGCTCTGCCTCCCGGGTTCACGCCATTCTCCTGCCTCAGCCTCCCAAGTAGCTGGGACTACAGGCGCCGCCACCTCGCCCGGCTAGTTTTTGTATTTTTAGTAGAGACGGGGTTTCACTGTGTTAGCCAGGATGGTCTCGATCTCCTGACCTTGTGATCCGCCCGTCTCGGCCTCCCAAAGTGCTGGGATTACAGGCTTGAGCCACCGCGCCCGGCCAAGAAAGCTCTTTTGCTCTCTCTCTTTTGCTTTCTCTGTATGCACAAAGAAGAGGCCATGTGAGCACACAATAAGACAGTGGTCACCTCTAAAGCAAGAGAAGAAGCTTCAGAATAAAATTAAACCTGACAGCACTTGGACTTCCCAGCCTCCAGAACCATAAGAAAGAAATTTCTACTGTTTAAGTCACTCAGTCTATGGTATTTTGTTATGGCAGCTTGAGAAAACTAAGACATTCCTCAATTAGGTCAGAGTCTAAAAGTTTTGAGAAAGGTTATACTTGATGTCAGACTGACAATTATGGCAATATAGCATAACTGAAATGTTCTCTTGCAGAAATAACATGACTAGAGAATTAGCTCTAACACTGCTTGGATTGCAATAGATATTGGATTTAGAGTACAGTTTCATCTAACTGTTTCTACTAATGCCTACTGAGAACCTAATGAAGAGATTTCTCCACTCTCCACTTTTTTGCTCTAGTGACTAGGTGCTGTTCAGCAAGCAACAAACTGCTGGCAAGCAAGCTTTAGAAAGAAATTAGGATGACATTTCATGAGGACACATAAGGCGGTTCAGTCATACCTTCTCTTGGTTCTTCTCATTCTTCTCATAAGGGCCGCCTCCACCTCCTCCACCTCCTCCTCCATCACCTCCTCCGCCTCCTCCATCTCCACCTCCTCCTTCTTCTCCTCCACCATCTCCAGCTCCACTAACAGCAGGGCCTCCAAATCCACAGGTGGAACTTCCAGATACTCCTTTGAATTGGAAAGCTCCCTCACTTGGTCTCTTTTCCAAAGTCTCATTTTCCTTGTTTTCACTCTTCTTTCTATTCTTTTCTACACAGGGCACCACACCAAGTTGAAGCAAGCATTCCACAATGTTTAGCGCCACGTCACAGATACGAGAGCTGATGTCATGATTAAGGACAAGATAAACAGCCTTCAGAACTACCTGAGGAAGACAATATAAACACGGCATGATTAAGTTACCTGCACTCCCTCTTCCTAAAGAGATTTGGTTATTATGTTTAATCCATTTCCTTAGGCTAGTCTATGAAATTGGGTAGCAATAATTTAGACAATTGTCAAATTTTCCTATAAAAGTTGCCATGGAATCTTGTGTATTTTCTTAATAGAGAGTATAAGTCACCCAAAGTATTAAAAATATATACATCTATTATCTCATATAAACTTTCCAAAACATGCTATGATATCAACAATTAATGAGGATATTGAAGCATAGTGAGTTAATGGGAGAGTAATTATTTGTCCAAATGGAAATTTGTTCTATTGATTTTTTAAAATAAAAGTGTTTTAATCCCCTGCTTTTCATTCATTACTAATAATGGATAAAGAACAGTGATTTCCTTTTGCTTGTTCATGACTGTATCATTATTCATACTTCATTTAAAGTACAAAATATTTGCATGTTTAAATTATGTTCCTTTATTGGTTTTAATACTGTAAATTATTTGCTAAGCCAGGATTCCTAATGTGCAATAAAAATTTTGTGAAATATAATTGTAAAATATAACAACCCCTTCATTTGCTAATAACTATACTCAAGACAGACACTCTTGAGACTGCAAGCTTAAATCTTTTAAGAACTTTTATTCATTTTCTTCTGGCTACACAGGAGGTTTGTAGTCCTGTTGAAATCAAAATAAAATAAGTGAATAATTTTTTGCCCTCATTCTAGACAAAAGAGACTTATTAAACACACACATGTATGTGTATTTATACATGTATATTCAGGATTCACTAACGGTTTTGGATTATAAAAATATTCTGAGATCTGATCAAATGTAATGCAATGCTTGAAAAAAAAGTAAGGTGCACCTATGATGGTTGACACACTGGTGAATTTTTTCAATGGGTGGCTTTTTCATTTCAGGGTTTGATAATTTCTAAGAATCTATATGCCCATTTTATATAATGTTGCAAAAATGCACCAAATAATTAATATCTGTCTAACTTTGGTAAGAAAAATTCTTGCTTCTTACAGAAAGATCAAGCATTCCATTCTTGTGGACAAAGTTATTGGTCCCATCAATATGTTCTGTGTCCTCTAGGTAGCTGTAGTTTATGCAGGAGTCTGTAAGGCTTCGAGGTAGGTTAGCACATGCCAGAGGTTCATGTGGCATCTCCGGGATAGGCACCTGGTTGCAGAGTTTCCTCATGTGCTCATTGAAAAAGTCTGCGTAGCCTACGTTAAATGACGCCAAAGTGGTATTGAAGGTCGCAACTGTGATAGTGGAGATCTGAGATCGCACTAATAAAATGAAAGCAATGTCTTAGTTCTTCCTACATTAACCTACAATATCAGTTAGACATTTATACTATTACTTCAATCATGACCACAATAACAGCTGAGTTTTTGAAAATATTTAACTTATAGTCTCAAAGTTATTCTCAACTCTCATGGGACTACTGAAGCTACTAAGGCCATATGATGTGTGGAAAATATTAAAGGTTGTAGAAAAATGTGAATTATAACTAGCTTCCTTAAGGTTGAGATTAGGATTTAACTTCTGCTAACACTGACTTAGTTTAGTTGATCAGAATAGATGAATTTTACCCACTGTTAGATGATAGATCATACTGATATAAACTATTTGTTTATAGCATTTTTATCTAGTATATTAAGGAACAACAAACATGAATAATTTTTTTCTCCTTTGGCTAAAAGTAACTGAATATAAATTTGTCATGGTAACTAACAGATGTCATTGAATACTTGAAATACAGTGCAGATCAAAGAGGGACTAAATTTATGCTTCCATGAGAACATAAGAAAAAAATCAATTATTCTGTTAAAAGTACAGAATGTGAACCTGTCTTGGATTACACCCAGAGACACATGTTTGTTCCACATAAAACACACAAGAACTTATCTAAAATAGAAGCTGTCTGGAAAAAAAAAAATTGGTGGCCTTGGAAGGCAGTGACTTTCCTCCTGCTGAAGGTATACAAGCCCTTCAGAGGGATCTCATAGACGTGATTGAAGCACCGAATCTAGATGTCTTCCAAGGTCTCTTTCAGCCCTGTGGGTCTATGATCTTTTGAAAACAAATATGAATGGCTTGTCCTTGCTATCCCTCTGAGAGGTATGGTGTTTACAGTGTGGTGTTAAATAGTTCTTGCTACTAAGGATATGCTAAGAATGGCTAACAAGTAAATTACCAAGCAATACAGCACAAGAATGCCAGTTTTCAGAAAACACAGGAAGTGGACTACAATGGGAAAGTAACATGGTGTAAGGACAGAAAACAAGAAAAGAAATCTGAACTTCTGCCCGTAGGCCTCACCTCCTACCCACCTTCCTTGACGGTGTTTTCTCCATGGCTGTTGGAGGGGTCCGGCAGGTCGCTTACCAGGGTGTGATGGGAGTGGGAATGCCTGGCGCTCAGACTCTCCATCTCAGTGGCTGCATCTGAACTGCCTCGCCGGGTCAATTTCCCTGGGATGAATAAGAGCACCCCACAAGAGAGTTTTAAAATCTGAAAGGTTTTCTGCCAAGATATTGTCTTTCCCAAGGACAGCAGGGAGAGTGCGGGGCAGTTAGGAAAAGTGTGAAACACAGACAACAAAGCAAGAACTGAACTTGCCATGGGATATTCAGGGTCAGGATGATTGATGAAGCTGCCTGTGATAAAGGTCAGCCCCAATCTCAGCCAAATGTCAGAAAACATCTGTTGCGGCCCAGCTAGCTGTCAGCTCCCAACTTTAAACTGGCCTATTTAATATGCAATCCAGAAAGGAAAAAAAAAGATATATATATATATATATATATATATATCTTTGCTGCTTTTTTGAAAAAATAAAATCCAAGTTTAATAAACATCTGCTGTCTAGATTCACAATGGAAATCAATGCACAGAGCACCCTAAGACCATGTTTCTTTGTCTAGAACGATACAAGAAATAAGATTGTTACCTGTCTAATTTCACAGAACTCTTGCATAATTACTTCAATTATCTGGATTTATTTGGCTGTGAAAACACAGCATTATTTTGGTACTGGAGAACCTGCATTTGAGCCCCAAATTTCTTGGCTGAACTGTTCAAGAAAGATTCAAATTTGCCCAGGAGCCCTAGATCCAGTTCTAAATAGGCCACTTAAACTCTGCCCTATTTTGGAAGGCCTCGTGGTCACCTAAAATGGTGGTTTGCCAGCCTCCTTTCTCAATTCCTCGCCTGTCTTCTCCCAGCCCAGAGAAACTTCCAAAGGAGAATGCGCTGCGCGTGGGGGACACATCCAGGTGGTCCTCGTGAAGCAAGAAGGGCACTCCCATTCTCCGTGGCCTCCTCTTGCCTGTGTGGTGGAATGGAATGGAGCCTTTCCTCTCTCGGTCTTCTTTGCGGCTCTTGAACTACAGTGATGAAAGGTGTAGAATTAGGGACAGGGCAAAGAAAACGTTACAATCTGCTTCCCAAGGGGCTCCATGATCTGCAATAAAATATAAGAAATGTTCCAGGAAGAGGAGACCCAGAAAGTCACTGAACATCATCCAATAGAAATTGGAGAAATTTCACATTAAAAGAGTCAAAGAAACCAAGTAAAAGGTCACTTATTCCATGGGTCTTTCTCCTGGGTTGGGTTAGACTAGTGGTTTGCAAAGTGTGGTCCCTGGACCAGCAGCATCAGAATCACTTGGGAACTTATTAGAAATGCAAATTCTCAGACATATTGTATCAGACCCTCAGCAGCTGAGGTCCAGCAATGTGTGTTTTAACAGGCCTGGTAGGTAATTCTGATGCACACTAAAGTTTGCAAATCACACGGTTAGAGTCACTACTTGAACCAGCCTGTATTTTTCTGTTCCATTTTTCATGATAGTGATCCATTGTTCCAGTTAGCCAACTTTAAATGTGTGCCACTGTTCGTAATTTCTCCTCATTTTGCAGGTAAGAAATTGACCCTTAGAAATTTTAGGTAGTTTGCCCAAGATTGAGTCCAAACTCAAAAGTAGGTCTTCTAGTTAAATACTTCATATTTTTCTGCCATTACTCTGCCTCTCTTTTTTGTAAGTATATGGAGATAAACAGCAAATAATATGTGTAGACCTATGTATATGTGTATATATAGTGGTTTGCTTTCTCTTTTCCAAAACTGTTAGTTTAATAACAGAAACTAACTAATAAAGAGTCAAAGAAGATACAGACCATACATTGCCACAAACTCATTATTCCTACCAAACAAGTTCAAAACCAAGTGCAACTAAAAGTTTAGAACTGCTAGGGAAGCTTTTAAAATATAACAATTCCTTAGCCTACCTTCAGCAATTCTGGCTTAATTGGTCTGGGATTGAGCCTGAAGATTTTTTAAAGCTCCTTAAAAATTATCATATGCAGCCAGTAATGAAAACTACTTTTTCCTTTCAAATAATCAATGTTTTAAGAAAATTGATGGCCATTGTCTTTCGTTGCATCATTAACAAAGGCAGGAAACTGCTTACTTAGCAACACTTTCAGCTCATAATAGGTCAATATCGTGTTATTTGTTCTTCGTCGGCATAATTAAAGTAACAGTTTTGGAAAAGAGAAAGCAAACCACTATATATATACATATACATAGGTCTACACATATTATTTTCTGTTTATCTCAGTATACTTACAAAAAAGAGGCAGAGTAATGGCAGAAAAATATGAAGTATTTAACTAGAAGACCTACTTTTGAGTTTGGACTCAATCTTGGGCAAGCTACCTAAAATTTCTAAGGGTCAATTTCTTACCTGCAAATGAAGAGAATAAGGATGTCATTGGATTAAATGAGAACTATTTATATAAAGTGCTTGATAAAAATGAGTTGAACCATACAAATGAAAGTTACCATCAATGTTACCACAATTATTTCCACCACCACACTGCTTTACACTGCTTTATGCATATGATCAGGATTGAGCTTCACGACAACCCTGTGGAGCATTTAGAATAGGAAGTTCACTCATACACACAGAGGGACTTGCACAGGGGTATGCTGCAAGTCAGTGTTACATCTAGGAGCTGACTTCGGTTCCTAAGGTCCCTTTCCCACCCCACTCCATACCGCAGTATGATCAGAAACATCTCATGTCCCACTGACATTTTTTATTTACCAAAATATCAAAGAGCATAAGCATTTCTACTCACCTTTTTAAAAATATTCATGCCCAGGTCTGAAGAAAGATCTGGGACTGCAGACCTACGCAGATTGGTCAGTGAAACCTTGGAAAAGGCCTCAGAGCTAAGAGATTTTTCCTCCTCATTACACTTCATGGTGAGATCCTTAATAAAGGAAGACAATGATCAAGGACTTAGGACTTTACATCCAAATACTTGTCTTATTGAAATGTCACATTTTTAATAGGGATGCGCTACTGCTTTGATACCTTTGAACAATTGAACTTGTATGTCTGGACTTCTGGAATCCAAATTCTGCTAGTGAGAATATGTATTTCATATTAATTGTAATTCCTGTTTGGAGTTTTCGGCAGTGAGGTCATGTAGCCCCAGATCTAGAATGCTAAGAAAATAGAGAGAAGATGGATCTCTCTCTCTCTCTCTCTCTTTTTTTTTTTTTTTAATTAAAAAGAGTGTTTTTTTTCCATTGAATGATTCAGTAAAGCAGATATCCACCTAGGCAGAATATCTACTACTAAACAGATTGTATTTCTTTTTAACTCTGCTATTGCTCACATTTGTTTTCAGAAATATGCAGAAACAAATTTCAGACTCAGCCAATTCACATTTAAGTAAATCCAAACAACTGGGACACACTACAAGTCACATTTTTCTCTATATTTTCAACACCTGGTGTTGATGAGAAAGAGGGCAAGAACAAGTGTTCAAGCTGATAGTAGGTCATTCATTTATCAAAAAGCAATTGTCATGAAGATATCACCATATCAGTACACATTCAGTTTACTTCTCCAAACATTTATAATAAATAGCAAGACTATCAAAATGCAGTATTCCTAATGATGACATTAAGACACTAAAAAATGTTGAGTTATGCAAAAGAGGTTACATCATGTTTAGTAAAATCCTATGTCACAGATTTTATGATATTGGTAATCAACAGATTAAATGTCAGAACTCTGTTAATTACTACTTTGATTATTCATTAGACCCAATTTTCCACTATTCTAGATAAACAAAGACTTATACTAAATTAGCATGTGTAAGAGGTGCACTTCTTCAAATGATTAAGTGCTAAAGGGCAGCAAAGGGTCAAGCATGCAAGATGGAAGGGAAAAGATAATAGCAACAGTGTAACCCACCAACCAAAAAGTCAGCACTAGAGTACATAAGAGCTGGATGCACAGAGAAAAAAGGAATCCATTATGGCAAAGTTGCTGGTTTGAATGACAACGAACTGAGTTTTTCTTACTTGCGTTTTGTGGGTGTTCACTAGTGAGGGAGCTGCCGCCACCATGGAGCTACTCCTGGGTCTGGGCAGGAGAGGAATATCTGGCTCTGGAGGCTTTTCTGGCTTCTCTTCCAACATATGTCGCAGCCTTTGTAGATAGTACATCAGAGACCACTGAGTGCCTTCCTCAGACCAATGGGGCTGAAGTAGGCAGCGCAGAACAGCAACGTCAAAGTAGGTGGCATAGCGGGACCTTTGGCATGGAGGTATCACAAGAGAGGCCCTGTTCCCAATGGCAGAAAGAAGATAATTATACTGGCAATCAAGCTTTCAGAGGGGCAGCACAGCATGGCTTATAGCTCTACTTTTCTCATTTGTTTAGTTATTCATTTACTTGTTTCTTATGTGGTTTACTCTAATATCCTTCCAACTGGTCTCTCTCATTCCATTTTCACTAAACATCTCCTGAAAGTAGAGATATTGAGAGAATTTTGAAGGATGGATAGGAATTAGCCAGGCAAAGTTGAGGTTTGGGCAGGAGGGAGGATTGGCATTTCTGTCAGAGGGAACATTGCTTACAAAGGGATGAATTTTTAAAATCATGAGTTTGATTACCTAAGTAATTGGTGAGTAATCTGGGTGATGGACAATGATGAGAGGGAGAGCTATAGAAATAGATGAGGTTCAGATTACAATGCTTCCTTTATGCTAAGATCAGGTATGACTTTTACCCCGATAGAAATAGAAATGATATTTGCCTTGCCTATTTCATTGAGCTATTTTAATTTCAGTTTTGAAAATACTACGTAAAATAACTAAAGAAAAGCTACAAAATGATAAGAAACAGAAGTTTTTCTATGAAGAAAATAAATAAAATAATTTTGAGAATTCTAAAGTTATATATCCTTGCAAGAGAGCAAGACTAATTTTTTTAAAATCTCAAGTTCCTGGGATTCTATTATTCAATTTAAACACATAATATATTCACTACCTAGTGTTCAATTTAATTCTACTACAGAGTAGTTTTAAGAAATTACTCAGATTAATACATCATCCTATGTATCTTAGGTGCAACAAATTGAAAATTTGTGTCCCAAAAAATTCAGATTTAAAGGTAAGTTTAACTTCCTCACCTTGAAGAACATATGGTCTGGTGAGAAAGACAGGAAATAAATAAGAAAATATAAACTTAGAACTTCTGGGATCCAAGATGGTATCCTAAATCTAAAATCTAAACTTAAGTCCCAAGCAAAATTTCCTTCTGATTTAGGTGATGCAAAAGAGAGATGTTTGTACCCTCCCATAAACTAGCAAATGATGCTACCCAAACACAAAGTGCTCTCACAAAAGACGCAGCCACGGAGAGTGAGTAGGGATTTTCCTAAACTTCTTAGGCTCATATTTTTTTTAATTAAAAAGTCTACGGCTCACTAGTAGTTCAACAAAATAATTCCATAGGACACAGCTACTATTTTAACCTATTAACTAGAATAAAAACTATGGAGTAAGGACTTGGATGTTTGGTGAAACTTTTGTCTCACTTGATACGTTTGTTATGAGTCATTGATAAAATACATTTCTGACTGTGGGTTTCAGTAAAAAGTTCAAAAATACAAACCCAAACCATATCTGTGCCTTGCAAATTATTTTTACAGCTTTTCCACTTCCCTATTGAAGCACATACCATACTTTATTATTGTTTTTCTCTTGTTAATAGCATTGTCTGATGGGTTGAGGTGCAATTGCCTACGTACACAATGGTTTTGAATTTCAAAGCTATCTTACAATCTAATATTCTTGAATATTTTGACAAGTAGGAAATAAATATAAATTGAAGTATAAACACAAGAGTGAATTGGCAGTTATATGAAAAGAAGCCTTCTACAATCCCTAAATTCCCATACGTGCTATGCCAGAGTTTATCCTTTTTCCAGAGACCTAGAATATTCTTTGGACATCAGTTTTGTGACAACTTTTAATCTATCATAAAGTCTCATAGAATCTCCTTCCAACCACTTCTCATCAGTTCCACAGACACCACCCTAATCCTAGCCACTAACATCTCTCTCTCATCAGGCTTAATGCAATTACTTCCTACTAATCTACTAGCTTCTCCTCTTATTCCTCCACTCCCTGGCTCAAACCCTTTCAATACATTATTCAATCCCCTTAGAATAAAATGCAAGCTCCCTTACAGCAGTGAACCAGGCCTGAACAGTCTGGCTGGGTTTACCACTCCAAACTCATTCTCTGTTATGCTTGCCCTGGTGTGCCAGTTATTGATTTACTGCCTCTCAGCCCCAAATACATTTTTTGGTAAAAAGTCCTGTTTTAATATTTTCTCAAATTGTCCAGTATGCCACTTGTTTACTCCTGAGACCCTGAGTGCCACTTCTTTACTCCTGTGATCCAGTTTGAAGGAAACTAAAAACCTTTTCATTTCTACCCATTTCCTAAAAGGCTTTCACTGCTCTTCCCTTCCCCCACCCATCCTATTTCTCCTTAAAGATTCATGACACAACCCACTCCTCTCAGCCTATCATTTATACCTCAGATGATAGGATTTCTTTCCCCCCACCCCCATGCTGTAATCTTGGATTTATAAACAAAAGACAAAGTATAGGGTTGGCTGGCTACCAGCTGGGTAATTTTAGGTCCTCAAGGCTTTGTGACAATCATTTGGTTTATTATAAGAGCCTGTGAAACTGTTGTTTTCTTGACTAGGCTGCTATGGTTAAGACAGTTATTACTAGTTCAACCAAATTATTTCCTCCCCACTGGAATAGCTGGCAGTTATACTTCACCCGTTACCCTCTGCCCCACACTTTAAAGTCCCCAAATGTTTCTAGTTAGTAAAATTAGATCAGGGAGTTCCATAAATTACTTCAAATCCCTAGAGCAGTGCTCCACACAAGATGACCATGAACCACATTCATGAGAATCCTTCCTTCCAAGAAGGATACGAAGGAGGGAGGTTGTTAAAAATGCAGGCACCAGGTCTTGCCCAACTTCCTAAACCAGAATTTCAGAGGACATGGTCCTGGAATCTTTATTTTAAACAACATTCTCAGGTACTCTTTGAATACTTTTTTTAAAAAATACATAAATTGCTTTATTGGATATCAATAAACAGCACACATAACTATACAAAACATTTCCTTGATACAAAATGTGTGAAATATAAGTACCAATGCACCTTTAAAAATGTAAACATCTTCCTCCCAGGCCTACCTGTTGGGATCCCAAAATAGTTTTGGGAGATACATCGGGCAGACCAGAGCACCCCACTTAGGCCACCGACAAGTGACAACCATTACTCACAGTCCCTTTTGAGACATTGTTAAATTGCCTGGGAAACAGGTGCCAACCACGCCAAACAGGAAGCTGAAATGGCTGTCCGGGCTCAGGGCATCTCAGGCTCTAGACACGTCCTGGTGTCAGTCACCGCCTTCAAAGGCCCCGTGGCTGAAGCTGGGGGTGGATTATTGCATAGTCACACCTAGTGGAGAGTGGCCTGAGGAATCCTTCGAGGAGGGAGTGGGGAGGGTCCCCTGACTGGGGTGGATACTTCCCAGTCAGTCTGTCAGCTCTTGTCCTGTAGCTGAAACAGCTGCATCCAAACAGTTCTGAATACACAAACACATGCAGAAAAGCCAATTCAAGAATGCCCCCGAGCTGGGGCTGCCAGCTGCCCTCCCACCAGCCATCCACAGACATGGCCACGGGAAGGCCTCTTTCAGAGTCCACTGAGGGATCCAGGCAGAGGAAACAGAACCAGAAAATGGTTTTCATCAAAGTCTCGTGCGACTGATGCATCCAGAAATGGGGGCGCTCAAGAGGGAATTCTGTGGCATGAGGACATGGTGTCCTCCTTCCTTCTGAAGCTTGGGGAGGTTGTTGGTTGGCGCGGGATGGGGTGTCAGGTATGGAGAGGAAGTGGGAGCCTCTAGGGTCAGCAGGAGCCCCCTGAGCAGCCCGACTCTTGGTGCTTGTGGAGCAGGGCCATTCGGGAGAAGGTTCTAGTGCACGCCTGGCACTGATACTTCTTGATGTCCAAGTGGGTCTGGAGGTGGGCCCGCAGGTTGGAGCGGTCGGCGAAGGCACGGCTGCAGTGGGGACAGGAGAAGGGCTTCTCACCGGTGTGGGTCCGGACATGGCCCCGCAGCAGCCAGGGTCTGGAGAAGGCCTTCCCGCAGGTTCCGCAGACGAAGGGCAGCGTGTGGCTTCGGATGTGTCTCTTGAGGACACCCAGGCTGACGCATTCCTTATTGCAGTATTGGCAGTTGAAGGCTTTTTGAAACTGGGAATCTTTGGCCTCAGAGACCTGGGCCAGCTGCTTGGGCACTTGGCCCAAGCCTGGGGAGGTGGCATCGGCCTCCGCCTCCAAGGAAGAAGCTGAAGTGGAGGAGAAAGACGAAGGAGCCTGTGAGGGTGGGCTGGGGGACTGGGAGCCTTTCCCGCTGTCCTCATCTGACAGCGAGGTCAATTCTGCCACCTTGGGACTCCCCTGGGAGAGTCCCAGTTGGAGGGAGGCCCTGGAAGTTGGTTGGGCTTGGAGCGCCAGGAAAGCGTCCCAGATGAGTGCTGGCGGCGAAGCAGAGGGGTTAAGGATCTCCGAACGTGGGATGGCTGCCAGCAGGTGGGCCCGGTGGTAGGGCTGCTGGAAGGTAAACTCTGGATTAGAGTCCGGTAGTTCGCTGTAGTTAGGCTTCCGATCAGGGTCAGAGGGCCTCCTGACGAGGAAAGAGCGCGGCATGGTGGCCGAGGCACCGGGGTCGCTGAGTAGCACAGATATAGTGCAGGCGACCCACTCGCTAAGCGGAGTTTTGGAGCAATGAGCGCAGCTGCCCCGCCAAGTCCCTTAAGTACTCCAGAGGCGAGCAGGGCGGAACCTTTCCGGCCACGCCTTTTTATCACTTTCGCGCCAATTGGAGGCGCGCCTCCGCCGAAGGCCGCGCTCTGGGCCGGGCCTGGCTGGGCTCGCACCCGAGCAGCCCGTGCCCTCCTTAAATACTTTTTTTTTTTTTTCAGTGGCGCAGTCTCGGCTCACTACAACCTCCCCTTCCGGGTTCCAGCGATTCTCCTGCCTCAGTCTCCTGAGTAGCTGAGATTACAGGTGCCCGCCACCATGCCTAGCTAACTTTTGTATTTTTAGTAGAGATGAGGTTTCTCCATGTTGGCCAGGCTAGTCTCGAACTCCTGACTTCAGGTGACCCACCCGCCTCGGCCTCCCAAAGTGCTAGGATTACAGGCGTAAGGCACTGCGCCCCGCCTTGAATACTCTTAATAATCCTATAGGGAGGTGCTGTAACTGAGAAGATGTGCTGACGGTGTTGTCCCTGAGGGCAATAGATGACTAAATTGGTATCTTTCTCTATATACAGAATTTATTGACTGAAAGTAATTAACAATTGTACTGTTGAGTCCCATAAGCATTAACTATTTTCTAACAGGGCATGTTAGTTCAGCAAATGATGGGCTGCAGAACAGCAAGAATCCAACAACGTAAGGTTGTGATCAGAGAGTAGAAACGTATCCGTATCTTATGTAATCAAAATTTGTTAAGTAAAATCACATTTCAATTGCTTGATATTGAAAGATACTCCATTTGAAAATATTAATAAATTAATAAGACGTTTGGTAGCAAATATTTGAATACCTCGCTTTAAGGTGTTATTCAGTCACTAGTTTATTTGACTTAATGTGTGAGCTGTGCTGCACTTAATATTCAATAAAAAGCAAGAACTATCAATAAATATTTTTATTTCATTTAAGACAGCATTATCAGGTACGATCAAAGTATCACCATCCAATAAAAGTCATTTTAATTAACCAGCAGACTAACATGTGAGAAATACATTTTCACAAGTGGATAAAAATGACGTGAAGGAGGCCGGGCGAGGGGGCTGCTGCCTGTAATCCCAGCACTTTGGGAGGCCAAGGCAGGCAGATCACGAGGTCAGGAGATTGAGACCATCGTGGCTATCACGGTGAAACCCTGACTCTACTGAAAATACAAAAAATAGCCAGGCATGGTGGCAGGCACCTCTAGTCCCAGTTACTTGGGAGGCTGAGGCAGGAGAATGGTGTGAACCTGGGAGATGGAGCTTGCAGTGAGCTGAGATAGTGCCACTGCACTCCAGCCTGGGCAACAGAGCAAGACTCCGTCTCAAAAAAAAAAAAAAAAAAATTGACATGAGGGAAGCTTCTTAGATCATGTGATAGAAAAGTTATTTTCAACTCTAATATTCTCTGAATCTAAAAGTTATTTCCTGGAAAAAAATTTAAAATGAAAATGTTATAAAAGAATATGAACACAACTTTTCTTCTAAATGATATATGTAAAAATAATGAAGAAAAGCACATATATAAAAAGTTAATAATGTTTATAGCTACCTGATGGCTCATGGATGATTTTCACTTATTTTAAAAATATTTTATATATTTACATTTTTTTCTGTAATTGATTCTATACAAAAATTACATGCATAGAATAAACAACATATTATGACAGAAAAGAATTTCAAAACTGGCAAGAATTTCTTTAGTCTATTTTCCAAGCAACTATGGCTTTGGAAAGTCAAGTTACGGTTAATTAGGGTTGAGATCTGATAGCAGAAAGTATTGAAGGCAGATAAGCACTTGGGAAATACCAATCTATGGAAGCAAAGAACTGTCAGTCTTGACTCTATGCAGTATTTACTGAAGGATAAATTAACTCTCTGCATATAGTAATTAAAGATGAAATCTAACATTAATTTAAAAACTAGCTACCTGTTTACTTATTGTAGAGTGCAGAGAAGACTGATGTGTAGTTCATTCAAGTTCAGAGCAAAAGAGATAATGAATTGTATTTGATACAAGCAGACAGCTTTTGTTACTAGGATATTTGCATTGCTTTGTTATTAAAGTTCTCTTCTTTACTGATCAATACATGAGCTCTTCCAATAAAGACACATTAACATTTGTATTTTCTGAAAGTTCTACTTTGTGCATCGTTTCCATGGCAACCAACCACTACAGCTGGGCAGAGAGAAAAAACCTAACTCATTTTTCCAAAGTGCCGCTGATTCATGTCTAATTAACACACATGAGTGTATGTTGCTGTGGGTGACTATGCACATATATGTGTCAGAGAGTGCATATATATATATATATAGTGCTTGAGTGTAGACATATCAGAGAATAAGAAAAAAATGTTCACAAATAGTAGTCTTAAACATAGCTGGCTTTGTTTTTACTGGCAAATCAGAATGGAACCATTAACACTTGATTTTGACAGAGAAAAGAAACATCATTTACTGTCTATATGTCTATATTTCTAAATTTCTATGCTTACTATGGATGAGAAAAATTATGTAAGAAATATTAGCTAATGAATACTTTTATGACCTCAGGATTTTACACTGATCTTGGTTTTTATATGTTTGAAAGTCAGACAGAGGCATAGTGTTTGAAGTAAAAGATTACTTACTCTTATTTGAAATTAAGTTAAACTTTTTGGAATTTGTATAAAATACAATTAGTGGAGGAGGAATGCTCAAGAATCGAAGTGAAAAAAATACGTACAGAAATAGCCATAAACATTTTAATATATTAAATGATGGTGACATTATCATTATTATAGCCAGCCTCCAACATAGCGCCCAGTGATCCCTGCCTCCTGGTATTCACATTTTAGTGTGGTCCCCTCCCACACTGCACTAAAGTTAGTTGGTGTGATCCAAAGAGTGTAGCAGAAGTGATGGCATGCCATTTCAGAGATTAGGTTATAAAAGATTAGGTTATAGAAGATGAGGTTATGAAAGATTAGGTTATAAAAGCGTCCATTTTGGATGCTCCCTTTCTTTCTTGAATAATTTGTTTTGGGGAAACCAGCTTCTATGTTACGAGCAGCCCTATGGAGAGACACAGATTGTGAGGAATTATGTCCTCTGGCCAACGGCCGTCTGAGTGAGCTTGAAAGCAAAGCCTCCAAACCAGTCAAGCCTTCAGATTCTGCAGGCCTGGCCAACAGCTTGAGAGACTCTGCGCCACAATCACTCAACTAAGCTGTTTCAGCATTCATGATCCTCAGAAACTATGCAAAAAAATAAATGTCCTTTGTTTTAAACTGCTAGGATTTGGGATAATTTGTTATATAGAAATTGACAACTAATACAGATTTTGGAACCGAGATAAAACCCTAATTTTGAAAATGGTTTCTTAACAAGAAGTAAGGGGTGTACTACTGGGAAATGGAGAAGGAGAATCCTTGTTATGTATTAACAGAAAGTTGCTTAGCTGTGATGTGGAAAGTTAAAAAATAAGTGCCTAACCAACTGGGTGATCTAACAAAGGAGACTTCCAAATAAAGTGTTGAAGGTGCCTTCTAATTTCTTCTTGCTGCTTATAGTAAGTTGAGGGAGAAAAGTTATGAACTAAAGGAAGAACTGTTAAAGACTAATGAGCTGGAACTTGATTTTGAAAAATCTCAGCTTCTCCAGATGGCAAATAATGCTATAATTAAATGGCTTCCAATAAAATATCAGATATAAAGAACTTTTGGAAAAATGTGGTCTAAAGATGAAGCCAAGGGTGGGAGTTGTACAGTCGTTTCTTAAGGCTTCAGAATGATCCTAGACCATACCCAAGAATGCCGTTCCATTAGATCAAAGGCCCTCTCAGAGCTTGCAGTGAGCCAAGACCGCGCCACTGCACTCCAGCCTGGGCGACAGAGCCAGACTCCGTCTCAAAAAAAAAAAAAAAAGGGGGGGCCGGAGCAAGATGGCCGAATAGGAACAGCTCCAGTCTCCAACTCCCAGCGCGAGCGACACAGAAGACCGGTGATTTCTGCATTTTCAACTGAGGTACTGGGGTCATCTCACTAGGGAGTGCCGGACAATCGGTGCTGGTCAGCTGCTGCAGCCTGACCAGCGAGAGCTGAAGCAGGGCGAGGCATCGCCTCACCTGGAAGCGCAAGGGGGAAGGGGATCCGTTTTCCTAGCCAGGGGAACTGAGACACACAACACCTGGAAAATCGGGTAACTCCCACCCCAATACTGCGCTGTAAGCATACAGGCATTCCAGGAGAATATATCCCACACCTGGCCGGGAGGGTCCCACGCCCACGAAGCCTCCCTCACTGCTAACACAGCAGTCTGCCGCGATCTATCGGCAAGGCAGCAGCGAGGCTGGGGGAGGGGCGCCCGCCATTGCTGAGGCTTAAGTAGGTAAACAAAGCCGCTGGGAAGCTCGAACTGGGTGGAGCTCACAGCAGCTCAAGGAAGCCTGCCTGTCTCTGTAGTCTCCACCTCTGGGGACAGCGCACAGCTGAAGACCAACAGGGGAAGTAGCGGGAGCCGGTGCAGACGCGAACGACTCTGTCTGACAGCTTTGGGGAAAGCCGCGGATCTCCCAACACGGAGGTTGAGATCTGAGAACGGACAGACTGCCTGCTCAGGTGTGTCCCTGACCCCTGAGTAGCCTAGCTGGGAGAAATCCCCCACTAGGGGCAGTCTGACACCCCACACCTCACAGGGTGGAGTACACCCCTGAGAGGACACTTCCAAAGGAAGAATCAGACAGGTACACTCGCTGTTCAGCAATATTCTATCTTCGGCAACCTCTGCTGCTGATACCCAGGCAAACAGGGTCTGGAGTGGACCTCAAGCAATCTCCAACAGACCAACAGAGAGTCCTTCTGACTGTCAGAAGGAAAACTATCAAACAGGAAGGACACCTATACCAAAACCCCATCAGTACGTCACCACCATCAAAGACCAGAGACAGATAAAACCACAAAGATGGGGAAGAAGCAGGGCAGAAAAGCTGGAAATTCAAAAAATAAGAGCGCATCTCCCCCTGCAAAGGAGCGCAGCCCATCACCAGCAACGGATCAAAGCTGGTCAGAGAATGACTTGGACGAGAGGAGAGAAGAAGGCTTCAGTCCATCAAACTTATCAGAGCTAAAGGAGGAATTACGTACCCAGCGCAAAGAAACTAAAAATCTTGAAAAAAGAGTGGAAGAATTGACAGCTAGACTCATTAATGCAGAGAAGATCATAAACGAAATGACAGAGATGAAAACCATGACACGAGAAATACGTGACAAATGCACAAGCTTCAGTAACCGACTCGATCAACTGGAAGAAAGAGTATCAGCGATTGAAGATCAAATGAATGAAATGAAGCGAGAAGAGAAACCAAAAGAAAAAAGAAGAAAAAGAAATGAGCAAAGCCTGCAAGAAGTATGGGATTACGTAAAAAGACCAAATCTACGTCTGATTGGGGTGCCTGAAAGTGAGGGGGAAAATGGAACCAAGTTGGAAAACACTCTTCAGGATATCATCCAGGAGAACTTCCCCAACCTAGTAGGGCAGGCCAACATTCAAATTCAGGAAATACAGAGAACGCCACAAAGATACTCCTCAGAAGAGCAACTCCAAGACACATAATTGCCAGATTCACCAAAGTTGAAATGAAGGAAAAAATCTTAAGGGCAGCCAGAGAGAAAGGTCGGGTCACCCACAAAGGGAAGCCCATCAGACTAACAGCAGATCTCTCGGCAGAAACTCTACAAGCCAGAAGAGAGTGGGGGCCAATATTCAACGTTCTTAAAGAAAAGAATTTTAAACCCAGAATTTCATATCCAGCCAAACTAAGTTTCATAAGTGAAGGAGAAATAAAATCCTTTACAGATAAGCAAATGCTTAGAGATTTTGTCACCACCAGGCCTGCCTTACAAGAGACCCTGAAGGAAGCCCTAAACATGGAAAGGAACAACCGGTACCAGCCATCGCAAAAACATGGCAAAATGTAAAGACCATCGAGGCTAGGAAGAAACTGCATCAACTAACGAGCAAAATAACCAGTTAATATCATAATGGCAGGATCAAGTTCACACATAACAATATTAACCTTAAATGTTAATGGACTAAATGCTCCAATTAAAAGACACAGACTGGCAAACTGGATAAAGAGTCAAGACCCATCAGTCTGCTGTATTCAGGAGACCCATCTCACATGCAGAGACATACATAGGCTCAAAATAAAGGGATGGAGGAAGATCTACCAAGCAAATGGAGAACAAAAAAAAGCAGGGGTTGCAATCCTAGTCTCTGATAAAACAGACTTTAAACCATCAAAGATCAAAAGAGACAAAGAAGGCCATTACATAATGGTAAAGGGATCAATTCAACACGAAGAGCTAACTCTCCTAAATATATATGCACCCAATAAAGGAGCACCCAGATTCATAAAGCAAGTCCTTAGAGACTTACAAAGAGACTTAGACTCCCATACAATAATAATGGGAGACTTCAACACTCCGCTGTCAACATTAGACAGATCAACGAGACAGAAAGTTAACAAGGATATCCAGGAATTGAACTCATCTCTGCACCAAGCGGACCTAATAGACATCTATAGAACTCTCCACCCCAAATCAACAGAATATACATTCTTCTCAGCACCACATCACACTTATTCCAAAATTGACCACATAATTGGAAGTAAAGTACTCCTCAGCAAATGTAAAAGAACAGAAATTATAACAAACTGTCTCTCAGACCACAGTGCAATCAAACTAGAACTCAGGACTAAGAAACTCAATCAAAACCGCTCAACTACATGGAAACTGAACAACCTGCTCCTGAATGACTACTGGGTACATAACGAAATGAAAGCGGAAATAAAGATGTTCTTTGAAACCAATGAGAACAAAGATACAACATACCAGAATCTCTGGGACACATTTAAAGCAGTGTGTAGAGGGAAATTTATAGCACTAAATGCCCACAAGAGAAAACAGGAAAGATCTAAAATTGACACTCTAACATCACAATTAAAAGAACTAGAGAGGCAAGAGCAATCACATTCAAAAGCTAGCAGAAGGCAAGAAATAACTAAGATCAGAGCAGAACTGAAGGAGATAGAGACACAAAAAACCCTCCAAAAAATCAATGAATCCAGGAGTTGGTTTTTTGAAAAGATCAACAAAATTGACAGACCACTAGCAAGGCTAATAAAGAAAAAAAGAGAGAGGAATCAAATCGATGCAATAAAAAATGATAAAGGGGATATCACCACTGACCCCACAGAAATACAAACTACCATCAGAGAATACTATAAACGCCTCTACGCAAATCAACTAGAAAATCTAGAAGAAATGGATAATTTCCTGGACACTTACACTCTCCCAAGGCTAAACCAGGAAGAAGTTGAATCCCTGAATAGACCAATAGCAGGCTCTGAAATTGAGGCAACAATTAATAGCCTACCCACCAAAAAAAGTCCAGGACCAGATGGATTCACAGCTGAATTCTACCAGAGGTACAAGGAGGAGCTGGTACCATTCCTTCTGAAACTATTCCAATCAATAGAAAAAGAGGGAATCCTCCCTAACTCATTTTATGAGGCCAACATCATCCTGATACCAAAGCCTGGCAGAGACACAACAAAAAAAGAGAATTTTAGACCAATATCCCTGATGAACATTGATGCAAAAATCCTCAATAAAATACTGGCAAACCGGATTCAGCAGCACATCAAAAAGCTTATCCACCATGATCAAGTGGGCTTCATCCCTGGGATGCAAGGCTGGTTCAACATTCGCAAATCAATAAACGTAATCCAGCATATAAACAGAACCAAAGACAAGAACCACATGATCATCTCAATAGATGCAGAAAAGGCTTTTGACAAAATTCAACAGCCCTTCATGCTAAAAACGCTCAATAAATTCGGTATTGATGGAACGTACCTCAAAATAATAAGAGCTATTTATGACAAACCCACAGCTAATATCATACTGAATGGGCAAAAACTGGAAAAATTCCCTTTGAAAACTGGCACAAGACAGGGATGCCCTCTCTCACCACTCCTATTCAACATAGTGTTGGAAGTTCTGGCTAGGGCAATCAGGCAAGAGAAAGAAATCAAGGGTATCCAGTTAGGAAAAGAAGAAGTCAAATTGTCCCTGTTTGCAGATGACATGATTGTATATTTAGAAAACCCCATCGTCTCAGCCCAAAATCTCCTTAAGCTGATAAGCAACTTCAGCAAAGTCTCAGGATACAAAATTAATGTGCAAAAATCACAAGCATTCTTATACACCAGCAACAGACAAGCAGAGAGCCAAATCAGGAATGAACTTCCATTCACAATTGCTTCAAAGAGAATAAAATACCTAGGAATCCAGCTTACAAGGGATGTAAAGGACCTCTTCAAGGAGAACTACAAACCACTGCTCAGTGAAATCAAAGAGGACACAAACAAATGGAAGAACATACCATGCTCATGGATAGGAAGAATCAATATCGTGAAAATGGCCATACTCCCCAAGGTTATTTATAGATTCAATGCCATCCCCATCAAGCTACCAATGAGTTTCTTCACAGAATTGGAAAAAACTGCTTTAAAGTTCATATGGAACCAAAAAAGAGCCCGCATTGCCAAGACAATCCTAAGTCAAAAGGACAAAGCTGGAGGCGTCACGCTACCTGACTTCAAACTATACTACAAGGCTACAGTAACCAAAACAGCATGGTACTGGTACCAAAACAGAGATATAGACCAATGGAACAGAACAGAGTCCTCAGAAATAATACCGCACATCTACAGCCATCTGATCTTTGACAAACCTGAGAGAAACAAGAAATGGGGAAAGGATTCCCTATTTAATAAATGGTGCTGGGAAAATTGGCTAGCCATAAGTAGAAAGCTGAAACTGGATCCTTTCCTTACCCCTTATACGAAGATTAATTCAAGATGGATTAGAGACTTAAATGTTAGACCTAATACCATAAAAACCCTAGAAGAAAATCTACGTAGTACCATTCAGGACATAGGCATGGTCAAGGACTTCATGTCTAAAACACCAAAAGCAACGGCAGCAAAAGCCAAAATTGACAAATGGGATCTAATTAAACTAAAGAGCTTTTGCACAGCATAAGAAACTACCATCAGAGTGAACAGGCAACCTACAGAATGGGAGAAAATTTTTGCAACCTACTCATCTGACAAAGGGCTAATATCCAGAATCTACAAAGAACTCAAACAAATATACGAGAAAAAAACAAACAACCCCATCAAAAAGTGGGGAAAGGATATGAACAGACATTTCTCAAAAGAAGATATTCATACAGCCAACAGACACATGAAAAAATGCTCATCATCACTGGCCATCAGAGAAATGCAAATCAAAACCACAATGAGATACCATCTCACACCAGTTAGAATGGCAATCATTAAGAAGTCAGGAAACAACAGGTGTTGGAGAGGATGTGGAGAAATAGGAACACTTTTACACTGTTGGTGGGATTGTAAACTAGTTCAACCATTATGGAAAACAGTATGGCAATTCCTCAAGGATCTAGAACTAGATGTACCATATGACCCAGCCATCCCACTACTGGGTATATACCCAAAGGATTATAAATTAGTCTACTACAAAGACACATGCACACGTATGTTTATTGCGGCACTATTCACAATAGCAAAGACTTGGAATCAACCCAAATGTCCATCTGTGACAGACTGGATTAAGAAAATGTGGCACATATACACCATGGAATACTATGCAGCCATAAAAAAGGATGAGTTTGCGTCCTTTGTAGGGACATGGATGCAGCTGGAAACCATCATTCTTAGCAAACTATCACAAGAAGAGAAAACCAAACACCGCATGTTCTCACTCATAGGTGGGAACTGAACAATGAGATCACTTGGACTCGGGAAGGGGAACATCACACACTGGGGTCTATCATGGGGAGGGGGGAGGGGGGAGGAGGGAGGGATTGCATTGGGGAGTTATACATGATATAAATGATGAATTGATGGGTGCTGACGAGTTGATGGGTGCAGCACACCAACATGGCATAAGTATACATATGTAACAAACCTGCACGTTATGCACATGTACCCTAGAACTTAAAGTATAATAAAAAAAAAAAAAAAAAAAAAGCCCTCTAAATTAAACGTTAAGAGTGTGATTCAAATCCAAATAGTTATCACTTCTTTTACATATATATCATACATATATAACTTTTAAGAAACTTAAGTGCCCTTAAGTTTCTTAGAGGTTCAACAGAAGCACAAAATAGAAATGAGATTATCTCAAAGAGATTTGTAGATGTGGATTTTTTCCATTCTAGTGGACTGTAAAAATATTCACAGTGAACCCACAACGTTTTTTTTTTTGTTTTTTTTTTTTATACTTTAAGTTCTAGGGTACATGTGCATAATGTGCAGGTTTGTTACATATGTATACTTGTGCCATGTTGGTGTGCTGCACCCATCAACTCGTCTGCACCCATCAATTCATCATTTATATCAGGTACAACTCCCAATGCAATCTCTCCCCCCTCCCTCCTCCCCATGATAGGCCCCGGTGTGTGATGTTCCCCTTCCCGAGTCCAAGTGATCTCATTGTTCAGTTCCCACCTATGAGTGAGAACATGCGGTGTTTGGTTTTCTCTTCTTGTGATAGTTTGCTAAGAATGATGGTTTCCAGCTGCATCCATGTCCCTACAAAGGATGCAAACTCATCCTTTTTTATGGCTGCATAGTATTAAAAATAATTATATCAGCAAAAACACTTCCAGAGACAGTACAAGAGGAAAAAAGAGGCTATTAGACTCCCAAAACTTTACTGGCAGGACGCAAGCTGAGGAAACTACTCAGGTGTAAACACATGCTATCTTTTTTGAAAAAGGAAAGCTGATTTGGAAGATAGAATTAATAGCCCAGAGGGTGGAGCCAAGAGCCATGGGCAAGAATAGCACTGAGTTTTAATCAAGGACCTTCCAACATTTTTCCACCTTAATTTCAAAGCTAATAAGGACCAGTGTCTCTCATTTTCTCTCTTTGAATAGACATGTTCAGAGCAGGTATCCTATGCCTATTTTACCATTGTATATTGGGCGTGTTTGGTGCAGATAACTGTATCTCCTTAGTCCACAAGTATTTTAAATCACTTTGGTAACATCTCATAGGTAATAGATGAGTAGGAAGTAATGATTAATGTAGAAATACTTGTTTGGAAGCAGTTGTAGAAATCTAAGTAAAGGCTGGGTATGGCGGCTCACATCTGTAATCCCAGCACTGTGAAAGGCTGAGACAGGAGGATCACTTGAGGCCAGGAGTTCAAGACCAGTCTGGGCAACATAGAAAGACCATGTTTCTACAAAAAAAAAATGTTTTTAAAAATAGTGGGACTTGGTGGTGCACATTATCTACTTGGGAGGCTGTGGCAGGAGGATTGTTTAAGCCTAGGAGTCTGAGGTTACAGTGAGCTATGATCATGCCATTGCACTCCAGTCTGAGTGACAGAGTGAGACCCTATCCCTAAAAAGTTAAATGAAAAAAAGAAATCCAAGTGAGACATGATAAGGATATGAACTAAGCCAGTGACTATGAGGTTGGAGAAAAAAAGATTTGACAGACATTAAGAAGGCAGAATGTAAAGGACTTGGTGTGGAGTGAACCTCACATTTTTTACTAGAATATCTAGGCCAATAGTGGTGGCATATACTGACATAGAAATAAATGAGTATATGAATATTTAAATAATACAATAAATGTAAAGACTTTAGCACAATTTTGCACACATAGATATCCAAAAAGGTAGTTCTTATTGTTATTCTCTTAGTCTGTGTCCTAAGTAACTACCTTTCCCCAAATCTGATTTAATTATGTCACTGATAACTTTGTTGTCATCAAATAAAATGAAACCCTTGTGGAGGTGGTGGTGGTCATAATGCTTACTTTTAAATCAGTGGAAGGCTAATATGGGAAGAGTTTGTACATCTTCAAAAGCACTGTGTAGCCAGATTTTAGGAGAGACACGCTTGATTCCCATCTGATGGTGTTCACACCCTTTATCATCTTCTCTTGAGTGTAGGCAGGACCTGTGACTTATTTATGACCAATAAAATATGGAAAAGGCAAAGGGATGTTACTCCCATAATTAGGTTACCTTATATGACAAAGGTAATGAGACATCACTCCTGTGGTTATGTCATATTATAAACACTGTATTAGCAGACTGGAATTAAAGAGGATTTCTCTCCCTCGCTGGTTTTCAACAAATCAGCTGCCATATTTTGAGTTAGCTTATGAAGAGGGCCACATGGAAAATAACCATGGGCAGGCTTCAGAAACTAAGACCAGTCACCAGCCAATATCCAGCAAGAAAATAAGGATCTTAGTCCTAGAACTGCAAGGAAATGAATTCTGTCAACAACCAGAGAGAAACCATAAGTGGATATTTCCCCAGTTAAGCTTGTGAGGCAACTGCAGTCCATGCCAACACCTTGAAGCAGAGAACCCAACTAAGTTGGGCCTGGGTTTTTTCCTACAATTGAAAGATAATAAATGTGTGCAGTTTCATTTACTAAGCTTGTTGTAATTTGTTATACAGCAGTAAAAACAAATGCAAAAATCATAGAAACTACAGAAAAGCAAATTTTGGTCACCTATAAGAACATTCCACTAAATAGAGCTACCTAAAAATAAAACAAGCTTCATAAGGGAGCACTAAGTTGATCATTGCTTAAAGTTGTTAGTACATCAGCTAAGTTATAGGAGACTGGATTGGCTATCCTCACAGAGTTCCTTTCCTATTACTTCTAATATTTTTGACTTTCAAATTTTTGTTTTAAGCTGATGGATAATATTACATATTTATGAAGTACAATGTGATGTTTTAATATATGTTTATATTGTGGCATGATTAACTCAAACTAAGTTACAGATTCATCATCATCTCACATACGATTTTGTGGTAAAAATATTTAAAACCTGCTCTTTCAGTAACTTTGAAATACACAATGCTTTATTGTTTATTATAGTCACCACTCTGTGCACCAGATCACTAAAGCTTCTTCTTCTCATCTAACTGAAATTTTATACCCTTTGATCAACATCTCCCTTTCCCCACCCATCCCTCCTCCCAGCTTCTGAAACTACCATTCTACTCTACTTCTGTGAGTTCAACACTTTTTAAGATTTCATGTATAATTTTAAATGCTTATCACCATGGACCTGGGACAGTGAATCAGTGGATAAATACAAACAACCCTGTTTATACAACCAAAATTGATATCAAAGTTGCATATTCTCTACCAGCAGAAGATTATTCAACTGGGCCACTTGCTTTTAAGATCCAAAGAAAGACACAAAGACATATACATTATTTATATATTATTTTTTAAAGTATAAGATAGTAGTAATTTGGTTAAAAATTGTGTTAATATGACTGTGCTTTCAACAATTCTAAGAAATCTTTCAAAAACAATGCACCCATGTAGCCTGATTCCAGTGCCAGTTGGAGGTAGATCATTTAAAAATTATCAAAGCCAGATACTAGGAGGAAATATCTGTGAACCCTTTTTTTTTTTTTTTTTTTTTGATAAAGGACCGGTATCCAGAATATACAAAACATTCTTAAAAATTTAATAATAAGACAACTCAGTTAAAAAGGGGCAAAATATTTGAATAGACATTTCATCAAAGAAGATATTCAAATAGCTAATAATCACATGAAAATATATTTATCATTACTCATTAGGGAAAAGTAAATTAAAACCACAATTGGATCCCACTTCATAATCACTAGAATGGCTATAATAAGAAAGATAGACAATAACAAGTGTTTTTGAGGATATAAAGGAATACACCCTCATATATCGCTAGAGGGAATGTAAAATGGTACAGCCATTTTGGAAAACAGGTTGGTAATTTCTTAAAAAATTAAACCTGAATGTGCCATGCACCCCGCCAATTCTACTCATAGGTATCTACCAACGGAATTGAACACCTATGTCCACGGAAAAATTCATAAGTGCTCACTTTTAGCAGCATCATTCATAACAGATAAAAAGTGGATATAACCCAAATATCTATCGACAGATGAGTGGATAAAAAATAAGATAGATCCATAAAATATAATATTATTTAAAAACAATATGGGCCAAAATGACTGACTAGAAGCCGTGGTGCTCAGAGGCTCCCATTGAAAAAAAACCGTAATAAGCGTGTGAATCCTTCACTGGAAACCAAGGTATCCAGGCTCTCTCATCAAAATTGACTAGAAGGTTGGCATCACTCATGGAAAGAAGGAAGAACAGTGTGGTGCAGCAGCCCACCTGAGAGCCACATGGGGAAGTTCCAGAACTCCCTCCCCGCAGCCAAGGGAGGCGGTGAGTGAACTTGCTACCCAGCCAGGGAGACAGTGCTTTTTCCGTGTAACTGTGTAACACACGGATCTGAAGATCCCATTCACGAACCCATGCCACTGGGGCCTGAGCGTCCTAACCCCAGAACACTCAGATACAGCCTCTCAGCTGGAATCTGCTTAAGTCTATGGAACTCCTGGGGAGAGGGGCAACCAGCACAGCTGTGGCAGCCTGCTGTCTAAGCCATTTGAGTTCCTTGCAGGAGGGGCAGCAGCCAGCACTTGGACTTGCAAATGCCTAACACACTAAGCTGCCTGAGCAGGGAAAGGGAGGCACCCATTTCTGTAGCTCCAGGCTGTGCTTTTTCCCTGCTGCAGCCAGGGTGGCTGGACGGCTTGGTCCCAAGACTTGTCCCCATAGCCTAACACACTGGCTGTGGCAGTCTGCAGCCAAGAGTGCCTCTTCAGAGGCACTAAACCTGACCCATCCATCCTCATTGGGTGGGGGTTCCCTGCAGGATCTCCAATAATTCTAGACAGAGGCTCAAGGACAGAATTCAGATCTCCCTAGGCAGAAAAGCCCCTAGGGGGAGTGGTGGCCACAGTCTCTGTGGACCAGCAGATTTAGCCTCTCCTCCTGGTAGTTCTGAGAAATCTGGGAATTCCAGAAGAGTGAGTTTCTCCCCAGTGAAACACACCCTCTCCACCAAGGGACAAAGTCCTTTGTTAAAGAGGTCCTGCACCCTGTGCCATCCAACTGGGTGGGATCCTCCAACAGGATTTTCAGACATCCTGTACAGGAGCGATCCTATTGGCATCATGTTGGTACCCCTTGAGGTCAGAGGTCCCAGAAGAAGAAGCAGGCACCCATCTTTGCTGCTCTCTAGGCTCTTTGAATGACATTTCCAGGCACGGAAGCAAATCAGATGAACAGAGCCTGAAGTGAACCCCCAGCAAACTGCAGCAGCCCTACAGAAGAGGGACGGGAACGGACTATTGAAGAAGAAAAAGAAACAAGCAGAAAGCAACAACAGCATCAACAAGAACAACAACAAAAACCCCATCCAAGGGTCAGCAGCCTCAAAGACGGAAACTAGACAAACTCACGAAGATGAGAAAGAATCAACCAAAAAATGCTGAAAACCCAAAAAGCCAGAGTGCCTCGTCTCCTCCAAATGATCACAACATCTCTCCATCAAGGGCACAGAACTGGATGGAGGATCAAATGGTTGAATTGACAGAAGTAGGCTTCAGAAGATGGGTAATAAAAAAATACACTGAGCTAAAGGAGCATGTTCTAATGCAATGCAAAGAAGCAAAGAACCTTGATAAAAGGTTGGAGGAATTGCTAACTAGAATAACCACTTTAGAGAGGAACATAAACAACCTGATGGAACTCAAAAACACAAAATGAGAACCTCATGAAGCACACACAAGTATCAACAGCCGAATCGACAAAGTGGAAGAAATGATATCAGAGTTTGAAGACTACCTTACTGAAATAAGACATGCAGACAAGAATAGAGAAAAAAGAATGAAAAGGAATGAACAAAGCCTCCAAGAAATGCGAGACTTCATAAAAAGACTGAACTTAATGATTGATTGGAGTACCAGAAGGAGATGGGGAGAATGGAAACAAGCTGGAAAACATACTTCGGGATACTATCCAGGAGAACTTCCCCAACCTAGCAAGAGAGGCCAACATGCAAATTCAGGAAATGCAGAGAACACCATTAAGATCTTCCATGAGAAGATCAACCCCAAGACACATCATCAGATACCCCAAGGTCAAAATGAAGGAAAAACTGTTGAGGGCAGCCAGAGAGAAAGGCCAGTTCACCTACAAAGGGAGGCCCATCAGACTAACAGCGGACCTCTCAGTAGAAACCCTACAAGACAGAAGAGATCAGGGCAAATACTCGACATTCTTAAAAGAATTTTCAACCCCAAATTTCATATCCAGCCAAACTAAGCATAATAAGCGAAGAAGAAATAAAATCTTTTCCAGACAAGCAAATGCTGAGGGATTTAGTTACCACCAGGCCTGACCTGCAAGAGCTCCTGAGAGAAGCACTAAATATGGAAAGGAAAAACCGGTACCAGCCACTGAAAAAACACACCAAAATATAAAAATCAATGACACTACAAAGAAACTGCATCAACTAATGTGCAAAATAAACAAGTACCATCACGATCACAAGATCAAATTCACACATAACAATACGAACCTTAAATGTAAATGGGCTATATGCCCCAATTAAAAGACACAGACTGGCAAATTGGATAAGAAGTCAAGACCCACATCTGTGTTGTATTCAAGAGACCCATCCCACATGCAAGACACACATAGGCTCAAAATACAGGGTTGGAGGAAAATTTACTAAGCAAATGGAAAGTAAAAAATAAATAAATAAATAAAAATTTTTTAAAAAAAAAAAAGCAGGAGTTGGCCAGGCATGGTGGATCACACCTGTAATCCCAGCACTTTGGGAGGTCAAGGTGGGCAGATCACAAGGTTTGGAGTTCAAGACCAGCCTGGCCAACATGGTGAAACCCCGTCTCTACTAAAAATACAAAAATTAGTCAGGCATGGTGGGGGGCACCTGTAATCACAGCTACTTGGGAGGCTGAGGCAGGAGAATTGCTTGAATCCAAAAGTCAGAGATTGCAGTGAGCCGAGATTATGCCACCGCACTCCAGCCTGGACAACAGAGGAAGATTCTGTCAAAGAAAGAAAAAAAAAAGCAGGGGTTGCAATCCTAATCTCTGACAAAACAGACTTTAAACCAACAAAGGTCAACAAAGCCAAAGAAGGGCATTACATAATGGTAAAAGGAACAATTCAACAGGTAGAGCTATTTTAAATACATATGCACCCAATACAGGAGCACCCCAGATTCATAAAACAAGTTCTTAGAGACTTACAAAGAGACTTAGACTCCCAAACAATAACAGTGGGAGACTTTAACACCCCAATGTCAGTATTAGACAGATCAATGAGATAGAAAATTAACAAGGATATTCAGGGCTTGAACTAAACTCTAAATCAAGTGGACCTAGTAGACGTCTACGGAACTCTCTACCCCAAATCAACAGAATATACATTCTTCTCAGTGCCACATGGCACTCATTCTAAAATCAACTACATAATTAGAAGTAAAATACTCCCCAGCAAATGCAATAGAAATGAAATCATAACAAACAGTCTCACAGACCACAGTGTAATCAAATTAGGAATTGGGATTAAGAAACTCACTCACAACCACATGATTTCATGAAAACTGAACATTGAAAATTGCTCCTGAATGACTCCTGGGTAAATAATGAAATTAAGGCAGAAATCAAGAAGTTATTTGAAACCAATGAGAACAAAGAGACAACGTACCAGAATCTCTGGGACACAGCTAAAGCAGTGTTAAGAGGGAAATTTATAGCACTAAATATCCACTTCAGAAAGCTAAAAAGATCTCAAATCGACATGCTAACATCACAATTAAAAGTGCTAGAAAGGCAAGAACAAACTAATCCAAAAGCTAGCAGAAGACAAGAAATAACTAAGATCAGGGAAGAACTGAAGGAGATAAGGACATGAAAAACTCTCCAAAAGAAATTGATAAATCCAGGAGCTTTTTTTTTTTAATTAACAAAACAAATAGATCACTAACTAGACTAATAAAGAAGAAGAGAGATAAGAATCAAATAGACACAGTAAAAAATGATAAAGGGGATATCACCAATGACCCCACAGAAATGCAAACTACCATCAGAGAATACTGTAAACACATCTATGCAAATAAATTAGAAAATACAGAAGAAAGGGATAAATTCCTGGATGCATATACCCTACCAAGACTAAACCAGGAAGAAGCTGAATCCCTGAATAGGCCAATAACAATCTCTGAAATTGAGGCAGTAATTAATAGCCTACCAACCAAAAAAAGCCCAGGACCAGATGGATTCACAGCTGAATTCTGCCAGAAATACAAAGAAGAGCTGGTACCATTCTTTCTGAAATTATTCCAAACAATTAAAAAGGAGGGATTCCTCCCTAACTCATTTTATGAAGCCAGCATCATCCTGATACCAATACCAGGAAGAGACACAACAACAACAAAAAATATCAGGCCAATATCCCTGATGAACATTGATGCAAAAATCCTCAATAAAATACTGGCAAACCAAATCCAGCAGCACATCAAAAAAGGTATCCACCATGACCAAGTTGGCTTCATCCCTGGAAAGCAAGGTTGGTTCAACATATGCAAATCAATAAACATAATTTATCACATAAACAGAACTAAAGACAAAAAGCACGTGATTATCTGAATAGCCACAGAAAAGACCTTTGATAAAACCCAACATCCCTTCATGTTAAAAATTCTCAATACCTAGGTATTAATGGAATATGTGTCAAAATAATAAGAGCTGTTTATGACAAACCCATAGCCAATATCCTATTGAATGGGCAAAAGCTGGAAGCATTCTCTTTGAAAACCGGTACAAGATAAGGATGCCCTCTCTCACCACTCCTATTCAACATAGTATTGGAAGTTACAGCCAGGGCAATAAGGCAAGAGAAAGAAATAAAGGATATTAAAATAGGAAGACAGGAAGTCAAGTTGTCTCAAATTTATAGACAACATGATTGTTATGTAGAAAACCCCGTCATCTCAGCCCGAAAACTTCTTGAACTGATAAGCAACTTCAGCAAAGTCTCAGTTTACAAAATCAATGTGCAAAAATGACAAGCATTCCTTTACACCAACAATAGGCAAGCAGAGAGTCAAATCATGAATGAACTCCCATTCACAATTGCTACAAAGATAATAAAATACCTAGAAATACAGCTAACAAGGGATGTGAAGGACCTTTTCAAGGAGAACTACAAACCACTGCTCAGGGAAATAAAAGAGGACACAAACAAGTGGAAAAACATTCCATCCTCCTGAATAGGAAGAATCGATATCATGAAAATGGCCATACTACCTAAAGTAATTTATAGATTCAATGCTATTCCCATCAAACTACCATTGACGTTCTTCACAGAATTAGAAAAAAAAAAAAAACTTAATTTATTTTTTTAAAATAAAATAATGAGTTTACAATAAATTAAATTTAAAATTTATTTTAAATTTTATATGGTATCAAAGAAGCATCAAAGGAGACCCGTATAGCCAAGACAATCTTGTGCAAAAACAACAAAGCTGGAGGCATCACACTACCTGACTTCAAACTATACTACAAGGTTACAGTAACCAAAAGAGCATGGAACAAAACAGACATATAGAGCAATGGAGCAGAACAGAGACCTCAGAAATAACATCACATATCTACAACCATCTGATCTTCAACAAACCTTATAAAAACAAGCTGTGGGGAAAGGATCTCCTATTTAGTAAATAGTGCTGGCAAAACTGGCTAGCCAAATGTAGAAAACTGCAACTGGACTCCTTTCTTGTACCTTATACAAAAATTAACTCAAGATTGATTAAAGACTTAAATGTAAAACCCAAAACCATAAAAACCCTAGAAGAAAACCTAGGCAGTACCATTTGGGACACACGCATGGGCAACTAATTCATGACTAAAATGCCAAAAGCAATTGCAACAAAAGCCAATATTGACAAATGGGATCTAATTAAACTAAAGGGCTTCTGCATAGCCAAAGAAACTATCATCAGAGTGAACAGGCAACCTACAGAATGGGAGAAAATTTTTCCAGTCAATCCACCTAACAAAAGTCTAATATCCAGAATTTACAAGGAAGTTAAACATATTTACAAGAAAAAAAAAAAACAAACAAGTCCATCAAAAAGTGGGCAAAGGGCCGGGCGCGGTGGCTCAAGCCTGTAATCCCAGCACTTTGGGAGGCCGAGACGGGTGGATCGCGAGGTCAGGAGATCGAGACCAACCTAGCTAACACGGCGAAACCCCGTCTCTACTAAAAAATACAAAAAACTAGCCGGGCGAGTTGGCGGGCGCCTGTAGTCCCAGCTACTTGGGAGGCTGAGGCAGGAGAATGGTGTAAACCCGAGAGGCGGAGCTTGCAGTGAGCTGAGATCCGGCCACTGCACTCCAGCCTGGGCGACAGCGCGAGACTCTGTCTCAAAAAAAAAAAAAAAAAAAAAAAAAAAGTGGGCAAAGGATATGAACAGACATTTCTCAAAAGAAGACATTTACACAGCTGACAATCATATGAAAAAAAGCTCAACATCACTGATCATCATCAGAGAAATGCAAATCAAAACCACAATGAGATACCATATCATGCCAGTCAGAAAGGCAATTATCAAAAAGTCAGGAAACAATAGATGCTGGTGAGGCTGTGGAGAAATAGGAATGCTTTTACACTGTTGGTAAGAATGTAAATTAGTTTGACCATTGTGGAAGATAGCATGGTGATTCCTCAAAGATCTAGAACCAGAAATACCATTTGACCAAGCAATCCCATTACTGGGTATATACCCAGAGGAAGATAAAGACACATGCACATATATGTTTATTGCAGCACTATTTACAATAGCAAAGACATGGAACTAACCCAAATGCCCATCAATGATAGACTGGATAAAGAAAATGTGGTACATATATACCATAGAATACTATGCAGCCATAAAAAGGAAAGAGATCATATGCTTTGCAGAGACATGGATGAAGCTGGAAGCCATCATCCTCAGCAAACTAACACAGGAACAGAAAACCAAACACCACATGTTCTCATTCATAAGTGGGAGTTGAACATTGAGAACACATGGACACAGAGGAGGAACAACACACACCAGGGCCTGTTGTGGGATTGGGGATGAGGTGAGGGAACTTAGGGGACAGGTCAACAGGTGCAGCAAACCATCATGGCACTCATATAGCTATGTAACAAACCTGCACATTCTGCACATGTGTCTGGTTTTTTATTTTTTTATTTTTTAGAAGAAATAAAGAAAAAAAAGAATAGTATTTAACAATAGAAAGGAATGAATTACTAATACATGCTATAATGTGGGTAAATCTCAAAAACGTTATGCTAAGTGAAAGAAGCCAGATTCAAAAGGCCACAGAATGTATGAATCCATTTATATGAAATGTCTAGAAATGCAATCCAATAGAAATAAAAAGTATATTAGTAGTTACCTGGGGCTGGGTGTGGGAATGGGAGTGACACCAGGGATGGGCACAAGGGACATTTTTGGGTGATGAAAATGTTCTTAAATTGTAGTGGTAGTTGCACGATTCTGTAAATTTACTAAAAGTCAGTAAACTGTATATTAGTTTGTTTTCATGCTGTTGATAAAGAAATATCTGAAACTGGGAATACAAAGAGGTTTAATTGGACTTACAGTTCCACATGGCTGGGGAGGCCTCAGAATCATGGCAGGATGTGAAAGGCACTTCTTACATGGTGGCAGCAAGAGAAAAATGAAGAAGCAGCAAAAGCGGAAACCACTGATAAACCCATCAGATCTCGTGAGACTTATTCACTGAGACTTATTATGAGAATAGCATGGGAAAAACCGGCCCTCATGATTCGATTATCTCCCCATGGGTCTCTCCCACAATATATGGGAATTCTGGGAGATACAATTCAAGTTGAGATTTAGTGGGGACACAGCCAAACCATATAATTCCACCCCTGGCCCCTCTGAGTCTCATGTCCTCACATTTCAAAAACAACCATGCCTTCCCAATAGTCCCCCAGAGTCTTAACTCATTTCAGCATTAACCCAAAAGTCCACAGTCCAAAGTCTCATCTGAGACAAGGCAAGTCCCTTCCATTTATGAGCCTATAAAATCAAAAGCAAGTTAGTTACTTCCTCGATACAATGGAGGTACAGGTATTGGGTAAATATAGCCATTTCAAATGGGAGAAATTGGCCAAAACAAAGGGGCTACAGGGGGCATGCAAGTCCAAAGTCCAGCGGGACTGTCAAACTTCAAAGCTCCAAAATGATCTCCTTTAACTCCAGGCCTCACATCCAGGTTATGCTGATGCAAGAGGTGGGTTCCCATGGTCTTGGGTAGCTACACCCCTGTGGCTTTGCAGGGTACAGCCTCCCTCCTGGCTGCTTTCACAGGCTGGTATTGAGTGTCTGTGGCTTTTTCAGGCGCATGATCCAAGCTGTCAGTGGATCTACCATTCTGGGGTCTGGAGGACGGTGGCCCTCTTCTCACAGCTCCACCTGGCAGCACTCCACTAGGGACTCTGTGTGGGGCCTCTCACCCCACATTTCCCTTCCACACTGTGCTAGCAGAGGTTCTCCATGACGGCCCTGGACCTGCAGCAAACTTTCACCTGGGCATCCAGGTGTTTCTGTATATCTTCTGAAATCTAGATGGAGGTTCCCAAACCTCAATTCTTGACTTCTGTGCACCTGCAGGCTCAATACCATATGGAAGCTGCCAAGACTTAGGGCTTCCACCCTCTGAAGTCACATCTTGAGCTCACATTGGCCCCTTTCAGCCACAGCTGGAGCAGCTGGGACCCACGGCACCAGGTTCCTCGGCTGCACACAGCACGAGAACCCTGGGCCCAGCCCACGCGACTACTTTTTCCTCCTGGGCCTCTGGGCCTGTGATAGGAGGGGCTGCTGTGAAGGTCTCTGACATAACTTGGAGACATTTTCCGCATGGTCTTGGGGATTAACATTAGGCTCCTTGCTCCTTACTTATGCAAATTTCTGCAGTTGGCTTGAATTTCTCCCCATAAAATGGGTTTTTCTTTTCTGTTGCATAGTCAAGTTGCACATTTTCTGAACTTTTATGCTCTGTTTCCCTTTTAAAACTGAATGCCTTTTACAGTACCCAAGTCACCTCTTGAATGCTTTGCTGCTGAGAAATTTCTTCCACCAGATAGCCTAAATCATCTCTCTCAAGTTCAAAGTTCCATAAATCTCTAGGGCAGGGGCAAAATGCCACCAGTCTCTGCTAAAACATAACAAGAGTCACTTTTGCTCCAGTGCCCTACAAGTTCCTCGTCTCCATCTGAGACCACCTCAGCCTGGTTTTATTGTCTATGTCGCTATCAGCATTTTGGGCAAAGCCATTCAACAAGTCTCTAGGAAGTTCCAAACTTTCCCACATTTCCCTGTCTTCTTCTGAGCCCTTCAAACTGTTCCATCTCCACCTGTTACCCAGTTCCAAAGTTGCTTCCACATTTTTGGGTATCTTTTCAGCAATGCCCCACTCTACTGGTACTAATTTACTATATTAGTTTGTTTTCATGCTGCTGATAAATACCCAAAACTGGGAACATAAATAGGTTTAATTGGAGTTACCGTTCCACATGATTGGAAAGGCCTCAGAATCATGGTGGGAGGTGAAAGGCACTTCTTACATAGTGGTGGCAAAAGAAAAATGAAGAAGAGGCAAAAACGGAAACCCCTGATAAACCTATCAGATCTCGTGAGACTTACTCACTATCATGAGAACAGCATGGGAAAGACCAGCCCCCATGATTCGATTACCTCCCCCTGGGTCCCTCCCACAACACATGGGAATTCTGGGAGATACAATTCAAGTTGAGATTTAGTGGGGCACAGCCAAACCATATCAAACTGTAAACTTAAAATAGGTTAATTTTATAGTATATAAGTTACATCTCAATAAAACTAGTCTTAAAAATGTTCCTTTTTAAAATACTATACATTACTAGGCTATAATTTTATTTGAAAGTAGGGATATACAAATGGTCCTAGGAGCTCTTGCCCCATAGGTGGAGTGTCAAACCTCATGACTCCAGGTGTCCGTAATTTCAACAGGGAACAAGAATAAATAGACTATTTCTTGTTTCTGGGGAAGGTGTTTGTAAGCAAATTCACTATGTACACCAAATAACAGGGGTAGGGTTAGAATATTTACAAAGAATAGACTTTTAAATTCCTATGTAATTTAGAAGCACTAATTTTAATACAAGGATCTAGCGGTATAAAATATCCTTATACATTAAAACAGATCCTTTAACATCTCTGCAACATAATCTTCTGATAAAATCATTTGAGTTCTGCACTTAAACATTTTAACTAATATCTAATTCAGACAGCTCATTAAATTAGAAGCTTCTTTCCACTTTTGCCCTAGTTTGTTTAAAAGGGAGCCATTCATAGCATATTTCTACAATTATTAATTATACCTTGACCAAGAATATGTATACACATATTATGCAAATACATATTGTAAGGAACAGAGGCTATAAAAGTAGTTAAAAATGCATATTTGATTTTTGGTGACCAGTGACACATTTTGTCCCTAACATTGCAATCAGGTACCTGGAATGTGATGGGCCTCTTTCCTGGGAAGTTTGGGAAGACAGACTTCCATCAAAGGAGTTTCCTCGGTGGCAGCCTGAAATGGTGGCCTTGGGTGAGATGGAATCTGACTGGAATGTTTCACAAACCACCTGGAGTCCCTTTTGGAGGTAGAGATAGCAGATTAGGTTTTGTTTTTATGTTGTTGTTGTTTTTTTTGTTTTCCCTGTAGCTGTATCCTCTAGAATTAGCTACCATACTACAACATGGTTCCATATATGGGTTTTTTTCACCATAGTTAATTATGATATTATGGGTCAAGGGATTTTGATTTTGTCTCAGAGAGAATAGAAACAGACTTCTAGGGATCACCTGTGTCATTTCAAGCATCAGGCAAAGTAATTTCATATATTTTGTTTCATTTTGTTCTTAATTATTTTCTTTTTCATCTCCATACCCAGTATGTACAGGAGAGTTACACATCAAGAATTCATCATACTAAGGTGAACTGAATGGAAGCATGAGGCTAAAATAGAAGCACTAGGTTAGTAGGAGCTAATCAAATTGAAGCCAGAACATGAGAACAGAAGTGCAAGGTTAACTTTTTTCTTCATTCATCAGTGGAGAGATGCAATATAGTTTCCTAATCAGACACAATGACCTTTATTCTGATTTATAAGTACACATTCAGCAGTTCTGTTACCAGGTAGCTTATTTTAATTACATTTAGCTGATAAATGTAATTCTGCCCAGGTAATGTGAGGTATTTTTCCATAGATACTATAGGTGAAATTCTTTACTAAAGTATAAAGACCCTCAACAATCTATCTGGAAGGTTAGCCCTTACAATTTTAACTTTTACACACCAAAATAAGGCATTATTCAACCATGATGGTCAGAGAGACAAATACAGCTAGAAATTCCATGAATTAAGTCTTCTGAACTTGACCATAAAATTCTTTAGCATAAGCATACTATCTGTGCCTCATGTTAGGTGATTTGAGAGATTTAAAAAATTAGATGAATCTGACCCTTAAACTCATGAGCTTACAGTTATGTCTCAAGACAGGTAAGTATAGGTCAGAGAAACATGTCCAATATAAATATAATGCAAGCCACAAACAGCCACATATCTGATTTTAAATTCTGTAGAGGCCACATTAAAAACAGTGAAAATGAACAGGTGAAATTGTTTTTAATAATATATTCTTTTTGACCCCTAATTATCATTTCAACATAGAATCAATACAAAAATTATTAAGATGTTTACTATTTTTTTTTTTTAAGACAGGGTCTCGCTTACCCAATTCAGAGTGCAGTGGTGTGATCATAACTCATTGCAACCTCCATGTCCCAGGTTTGGGTGATCCTCTCCACTTAGATTCCCAAGTAGCTGGGACTACAGGCGTGTGCCACTACGCCCCGCTAATTTTTCTATTTTTAGTAGAGACACAGTTTTGCCATATTGCCCAGGCTGGTCTCAAACTCCTGGTCTCAAGCTATCTGCCTGCCTAAGCCTCCTAAAGTGCTGGAATTACAGGTATGAGCCACTGCGCCAAGTCTACACTCTATTTTATACTACATTTTCAAAATCTGCTGTACATTCTACACTCTCAATTCAGACTAGCTGTATTTCAAGTGTTCAATAGCCACACGGGCCTAGAGGCTATCATATTGGACAGTGTAGGCTTAGACTAATTGTTTGGTCCTTAAAAGGATAAAATTTAAATGAAGGAAAGAGAAGATTCTAGTTAGAGGAAACAATCTGAGCAAGGATTTGGAGGCTAAAATGAGCAGGCACTGTAAGTTAGAGATAATAGATAACTGACTGAAGGGATAATCAGAGACAGGGTTACTTAACAAAGGTGGTGCCAAGTGGTGGGAGGCACAAAAAAACAGGGAGAGGAATTTGGTCTTGCAGCGACAGTCAATAGGATCCACTATAGGTTCCTAAGGAGAAAGGGACATGATAAAAGGATGGCACTTGCATAAAATGCCTTACGTGGAATGATGAGTTAATAAATAAATGATATATGAGGAAATTAGTCAGTAACTATTAGTGGTATTTATGCAAAGAAGAACAGTCTAGAAGTAGAAAATTCAATTAGGTAGGTTCAACTGCAATTTAGTTATGAGGGCCTGGATTTAGAGGATAGCAGTGGACATAAAGAATAAAGAAAACATCTGAGCAACATAAAGAAAAGAAGACAATATGACTTAGCAGGAAATCAAATCAAGAGGATTAAGTATAACATAATATGAGATGTATATATTTCATTGTATCTAATATGTCATGCATTTAGAAGACACACCATTATTTTATGTAACGTTAAGAAAAAAATACCCTATTAATTAAACTAGGACATTTCACTTCTATCATTGGGGACTTTTAATTTTATACTTGTTGAAAGAGCTATTTTACATTTATTTAGGCACAGCTGTTTTATTATATTTCCACCCTGTGTATATGTAAAAGGAAAGTATAAGTGAAATAAATTGGGGTAGGTATTCCTAAAACTACTTCACATTTAAAATTTTCAACCCTGAATTGTTAATATTTGAGTTTTTCCAAAGAATAACCTCCTCTATATCAAAAGTATTATCTCTTGAAATACTTCTCCACTATTCCCTCTGACATATGCTTATAATCCACTGACCCTGATGATGCAAATTTAGATGCTGGAAATGACCAAATTCATGCTGCACAAGAATTACAACCATATCAAGACAGCTACCAGTAGGGAGATTATAAAAGGCCAAAGATTGTCAAGAATACTCAATTTCAAATATGTTAAATGTGAAAAATATATACATCTTACAGCATATAAATCACAGTGTCTGTACTTAGTAATTGCTCAGTAAATGGTAGATGTAATAGGACTCCAAAATTTCCAGGTTGGAGGGTAAAAAGAGTGATAATCTTCCTGGCAGTAGTAGCAGTTGGAAAGAGGATCCAATTTTGATGGAAGGCAGCAAGTTTCACTTTGCACATGTTGAATTGAAAGTCAAAGCAGTTCATTTAATGCCACAAGTTAATGGTAGTATTGATTTCTATGTAGCTTTCAATTACTCTGGCCTTCATTTGTTTCTTTTCTTGATCAAACATGACAAATTTGCACTGAATTTATTCTGCATCTTATATCATATTTTGCATCTTCTGTTTTATGTGGGTTAGTCTTGACCCCTCATTAAACTTTAAGATTCCTTAAGGGGTAGGACTATCTTATAACTCCTTCCAACTCCCTCTTCCTGACCTCCGGCAGCATTATTCTACCTACATTAGAGTTACTTAACAAACATTAGAGGATTTAATAATTGAGAACAAGGTGATATGTTATTTAATCTGGGATGTAATGATAACTAACATTGAGTGTTACATGTAAGCCACTGAGATAAAGCACAACTCATTACACACTAAGCACTGAGATAAAATACTAGTCGTATATTGTCTTGTTTCCACACCTCCACGCTTTGGGGAGTTACAGAAAATTAATTTTCATACACAACTGATAAAAAACCTGAGGCTGTTAAAAGTTGCACATTCAGAAAGGAGGAGTGGCTTTGAGCCTGGTAGTACGATTCTAGAACTCATGTCTTTACCTTCACACTACACTATGTCCAAGGACTTACTGGCTCCCTTCTTATGATTATAATAAACTAACCTCTAAGTGTCTTGCATCTTGATTTGGCGATTCACAGGTCTGGTTTTGACTGTTGATAGGAGAACTTCTCTTAGCTGAAAAGATGGAAGAAGTTCCATCGTTTTATAAGGTTATAAGTTCTTTTTATTTCATAAGTGCATTTCATTTTCAAATAGAAAAGCTATTTTAATAGAACACTATTACTTTAAAAGAAGACATTAATGCATATTGTAAGAGAAATTCAAATAACCAATTCAAAAATCTTAGCATTTTTTTGGTTATCAATGTAAATATTCATCTCTTCAGTCTGACTCAGTAAGTTAAGGTGCTAAAAAGTGGCAATACTAAAAATATCAATAATAGTTAACACCTACTCAGCACCTTATATATACAAAGTTCTCTAAGCATTTTACATATACAGTCATGCATCACTTAAGGACGAAGATACTTTCTGAGAAATGTGTTGTTAGGCAATTTCATCATTGTCCAAACATCATAGAGTTTACTTACACAAACCTAGGTGGTATAGCCACCCACACATCTAGGCTATATTACATAGCCTAGCACTTCTAGGCTGCAAACCTGTATGGTACATTACTGTATTGAATCCTGTAGGCAATCATAACACAATGGCATTTGTGTATCTAAACATAGAAAATATACAGTAAAAATACGGTATAAAAGATAACAAATTATACACCTATATAGAGCACTTACCATGAACGGAGCTTGCAAGAATGGGTGTTGCTCTGGGTGAGTCAGTGAGTGAGTAGTGAGTGAATATGAAGGCTTTGCTAAATTTATTTTTAAAAAGTTTTTATTCTTTAATAATAAATTAACTTTAGCTTACTATAACTTTTTTACTTTATAAACTTTTTAGTTTTTTAAACTTTTTGACTCTTTTGTAATAATACTAAGCTTAAAATAAATACATCATACAGCTGCACAAAAATATTTAATTTCTTTCTAACTATTCTATAAGCTTTTTAATATAGTCATATATTTATAAATTTATATATTTATTTTACTTTTATTTATATATTTTTTATCTTTTATACTTTTAATATATTTTATAGTATATATTGCTACATATACTAGCATGTAGTATGTATAGTATGTATTAAAAAGTACAAAAGTATATTTTATGGTTTTTATATACTTATTTTATACTCTTACATATTTATTTGACTTAAAAAAAAATTTTTTTTTTGAGACGGAGTTTTGCTCTTGTTGCCCAGGCTGGAGTGCAATGGCGTGATCTCGGCTCAATGCAACCTCCACCTCCCAGGTTCAAGCAATTCTCCTGCCTCAGCCTTCTCAAATAGCTAGGATTATAGGTATGCACCACCAAGCCCGGCTAATTTTGTATTTTTAGTACAGATGGGGTTTTTCCGTGTGGGTCAGGCTGGTCTCGAACTCCTGACCTCAGGTGATCCACCCACCTCAGCCTCCCAAAGTGCTGGGATTACAGGTGTGAGCCACTGCGCCCGGCCAACTTTTTTGTTTTAAAACAAGTACAGCGACTGCTTACTCACTATGTGCCAGGCATCCTCATTTTTGGTTAAGAACAAGACACAAACACACATATTAGCCTAGGCCTACCCGGCATCAAGATCATCTGTATCACTGTCTTCCACCTTCATGTCTTTTCCCAAAGGAAGCTCTTCAGGGGCAATAACACACATGGAATTGTCATCTTTTATGATAACAATGCCTTCTTCTGGAACATCTCCTAAAAGACCTGCCTAAGATTGTTTTACAGTTAACTTTTTTAAAATAATAAAAATGGATAGTAGGAGTAGAAGAAATATACTCTAAAATAACAATTAAAAGTATGGTATAGTAAATACATAAACCAGTTATATAGTTGTCAGTTATTATTATAAAGTATTATGTGCTGCATATAATTGTATGGGCTATACTTTTATAAAACAGGCAGTGCAGTAGGTTTGTTTAAACCAGCATCACCACAAATACATGAGTAATGCCTTGCACTGTGTTACCATGGCTATGAAACCACTAGGTGACAGGAGTTTTTCACCTCCATTATGATTTTATGGGACCACTGTCGTACACACAGTCATTGACCAAAACGTTGTTATGTGGAACAAAACTATAACTCATTTAACCCTTAAAATAACTCAACAATACTACCATATTATTATCCCAATTTTACAGGGGAAGAAACTAAGATACAGTGAGTTAAACTTGCCCAAGGTCACTTGACCCTTGCATGAAGGTTATAGCCCAGACTGACTTTAGAGTCCGTGCTTTAACTATTACATTAAGCTGTCCTGGAGGTAAAATTCAAATCAGTTACATCTTTACCTGAGGACCAGGAACAGCGGGAAACTAAGATGGCAATGTCTCATTCAAACTGTGAGTAAACTGGTGCTGAGAAGGAAGGTGATTTATCAAGGTCACCACGTGCCATTGCTTTTTCTTCTGGCCATGCTGTCTAAGCTGAGTCTAATTTCCCCTCAGATGCTGGGTACTGCTTCAAGTCCACAGGCATCAGGCAAAGGGAAAAGAAACCCACTGTGAATATCATCCAGCAACAAAAGGAGGGTGAGGTAAATAGCCCAAGTACTTCCATGAAGGGACATGGTTTCTTAGTAGTTTTTATATATGTGTTAAATTATAGCTTATATATCAATAAAAAGATTGTTTATTATCTGCACAAAACCCTTATGAATAAAGCAAATTATATATGTGTGTGTGTGTGGTGTATTTTAAAAATATATATGTATGTATATATATGCTTCTGTAGATTTTCCACACAATTTATTTCTTTTTAAATTTCATTATTAATGCTAAAAATAGAGTTGAGAATAGAAGACTAGAATTTATTAAGCACTTACTATAAAGCAGGCACTTAATGCACTCTCATTTACTTCTTACTAAAAAGCCCTATAAGGTGGCATCATCACCTCAATTTTACATACATGGAAGTGCTTAGTAAAGTTAGGTTATATAAATAGTAAGAGATAGATTTAGAGATTTAGAGATAGATAGTGTGAGCCTGCCATGCACTTTTCAATCTATCATGTTGTGTTCTTTCTACAATTGAACAATGGGACTATGTCATTAGACAATTCCTAAAGAGAAATGCTTAGATAGCAATACAACACTAAGATGATTTTTGTTAAGGAGCCTCTATTCCATTTACCATGATGATGATGATAACATAATAATGATAATAATAATAATCGCAGCTGCCACTTACTATGTGCCAGACATTCTTCTAAGCAGTTTTACATATATTAGCTCCATTCCTCGTAACAATCTTGTAAGTAGTATTAATATGATATTTACATTCTCAGTTTACAGATGAGGAAGCTGAGGCGCAGGAAGTCTAAATGAATTGCCCAAAGTCCATGCTCTTGATTCAGAGTAGTTTTTCCTCATGTGAATAAGCCCTATATCAGGACACTTAAACAACTCCATGGAGATATTTGCTTCTTTTTGACTTCTTAGAGGCAAATTATCCCATCACTCTAACTACTACGTGTGAGGGAATCTGCTAAAACTATCCCACTGAGTGTCCAAGTTACAAACCTGTAATGATGTTCCTGATGGGCTTCACCAGTGCAGTGAAGCCAGAGACTTCAGGCTGTCTGTGTTCCCACATGGGCTGCCATATGACAAGCCCACTGGCCAGACGGAAGGTGAGGTCAGATTCCTAGGGGGGAAGAGAAGATCTATGTCCAATAACTGACATGTAACAACTGCTTAAAGGGACCAATCAATGCAAGCATTAATATCATTCATAAGGTTATTTTCAGAGTGGATTTATCTGCCAAACCTTCTCTCATCAGTCAGATGAATGTTTCTAGAGTAAACCAATGACCCAAAGTTATCACTGCAATTACTATGAAAATCCCAGTTGTCTGCTTTATCCAAAACTAATGACCAATCAAAACATAGCTTTGGGCAAAGCATGGAATACACAAACTATAGTTTTGTGTTTGTAGTGGTTGAAACTTGTTTATTTCAAGAGTCTTGGCAGATCTCTTCACTTTGGTTATTATTATCATTCCTCTTAATTATTTAGTTGTCCTTATTTCTCCCTCATAAGGCAAAATACTCAGATACTGGCTATTTTGACATTCTATTATCCAGTCCATCTCTTTTCTTACATTTTAGGGAATTAGGCACATATAATTTGACCTTTCATAGTGTATTATTTTGTAATGTTGTCTTCTTAATAACCTTTAATTTCTTGAGGGCAAGGATAAATCAAGCATCCTCCTTCCCTCTCAGCCTTGAGCATCATCACAATGTTTAACATAGCATTTGGAACTGGGTACACAACAGATACTCAATAAATACTTGCTGAATAGGGCTGACTTTATAACCCATACTCACTCAATTTATCTGTGATTCAAAGTATCTTTCAAGAGCATATCATCTGCTATCATATTGTATAAGTACAAATATGTGACATTCTGAGATTATATCTTAAACACCTCAGTCTCTCAAAACAATGTAAAGATAGAAGTAGAGAATGTGATCACAGATTAACGAATACATCTGAGACCCAGGAACTCACTTACAGCAGTGATTTGCAACCCCAGCTTGCATATTATAATCACCAGGGGAGCTTTCAAATCTAAGAGGCCTAGGTATCACTTACCTCTCCTACCCAGACCCATTAAATTAGAATCCTGTGAGATTTTCTAATATCCCCCTGATGACTTTCACACATAGCTGGGGTTGAAAACCATTGAGATTGAAGGAAAAGAACTCAGAAGCAACTGGAAAAATAGAAAAAGAAAAGCAACTCTGTGCCTAGTAAAAAGAAACCTAAAGGCTAGCCTGGGATTCTGTCACCACTTGGCAACAGAGCCACACAGTTCCCACAATGGGAAAGTCTCTAGAATTCCCTGTGGAAGTATTAGAAAAGCACATAAAGCATTTGGTTAAATTCATTCTGCATATATTCTGTAAATATTTATAGAACACCTACCACATACCCGGTACTATTCTAGGTTTTAAATACAACAGGGAACAAGGCATACAAAAATCTCTGTTCATAGTGTAGAGAGGAAGTGAAGGGCTGTCTCAGACAAAGTGTTGTCATTTTAGACCAGAGAATCAGGTGAAGCCTTATTGAGAAAGTGACATCTGAGTAAAGTTCTGAATGAAATGAAGGAGCTGTCATGTAGCTATCTCCAGGAAAAGTATTCCATGAAAGAGGATCAGCAAACACAAAGGCCCTAAATGTGCCTAGTGTGTTCAGAAATAGCCAAGAGATTGTGTGCCCAGAGTCAAGTGAATGTGAGAAAAGTAGAAAAAAAAATGGAGAAGTCATTGAGTGCCAGATAATATACTGCCTGATAGGTATTGATAAGGACTTTAGCAATTACTAAGATGGGAAGCCACTGGAAGGTTTCAAGTAGCAGAGTGACATGATTGGATGTATACTTTAATAGGTTCACTCAGGCTGTTGAAAATAGTTTGAGAAAGGGCAACAGTGAAAGAAGAGACTATTTTGGAAGCTATTGTTATCATCTAGGTGAAAGATATTAGACAGGGGTACTAATAGAGGGCAAAATGATAAGTGGTAGATTCTCAATGCATTTTGAAGATACAACTTACAGAAATTGCTTTGTCTGGATGTGGAGTGTGAGAGAAAAAGATGCCAAGGATTTTTGGCTTTGCAATTAAGAAAGATACGTAAGATGAAGTAGGAGCAGGTTTGGGGATTTCAGAAGCCTAGTTTTAGACATGTTAAGTTTGAGATCTCTGTTAAACATTAAGCTAGAGGTACCAAGTAAGCAGTCAGACAGACAGCTGTGAAGTTAAGAGGAGAGTAACCCAAATTCCCTTGGAATGGACATGACGAAGTCTGCATGGTATTGTATGTAGAAACAGGAAATTAACATTAAGCAAATCTTACTAGATTTGTCTCCACAAATACAGGAAACGAAACCTCAATTGACCTTGTTTTAATGATTTATTAGTTTCTGAGCTCAGTCCTTTTCCATGTTTCTCATGAGAAATCTTAACACAAGTAAAATTCCAGTGGAAACTGCAGCAGGGAGTGATCTCTCTTGTGCTGAAATCCTGGGCTTTAACATCTAATCTATTAGCATGACACAGCACTCACTGATGGTCATGGCCATTATTTTGTTTTACTTGATACATCTCCAAGTAGATTGTATATTTCTTGAATACAAGTTGAGATCTCCTTCTTCTGTGCATTTCCTCGAACATCAATACAATACCAAACTAATATGTTCATCAATTGAACTTGTTTTACCTTCTCCAAATAAATCCAATCACTCTTCGGACCTGAATGCCTGTAGCACCTGTGGCCTTCTCTTGTGTTGGTATCTTCCTTTGTAAGTCTTCCTAACTTGGATGAATGTATAAACTCTGGGCCTCTAATGTCTCTTCTAGAGTTTCTTTTAATGGAACACACAATGCTATGTATACATACACAAGCAGAAACTCAACAACTGGAGAGGACACTCTTTATCATCCAAACAGTTGTGAAGCAGGTAGTCTAGAAGGTCCTGAGAAAAGCCAGAAATGTAAGCACATGTAGAGGTAATATCCCCACATTTCAGATACTTTTCTTGCTTTCACTGAGAACCTGTTTCCATGATGTTATAAAGCAATTCTGAATGTATTTACTAGTAGCTTAGAGAGATTTAAAGAAACAACTATTATTTTAAGTTCCATTTTAAAGTTGTTTACTTTACACATATGGATTTTGTTAAAATCCCCTGAAGGGCTTACTTTTTGTTTTATTTCTTGCTGTTTCTCCAGTACATTCAACAGTAGTTAGCATATAGCAGGCACTTGATAAGTATTTGTTGAAAAAATAAGTGAACATGACAAAATCATGACAACGTTGATACCATATTTAAAGAAGATGCCTTAGTTTAACAAACATTCATCATTTTTCACTGATAAAATTAAATTTGATCTAAAATTAATAATATATTTCACAGGATTTTCAGACTATGAATTTTATATAAACTATTTGAGCTAATTATAAATTAAAAGAATATAAAATATGCATTGAATAATACACTGTATTGCAAAAGCATTAGTCATTTATATTAGGTTTATTTACAAATTAGTGAACTAATTTATTCACTTAATATTATTTAAATACCTATTAAACACAGATACTATGTTAGTTATCATGGGTGCAATGATAATTCCTACAGACCATTTAGAATCTAATGGGGGAGAGAGCCACATAAAGAGATGATAATAAACAAAGTATAAAAATAAACCTCTACCTAGAATATTATGGAAGTAGAGAAAGAGGGAAAGATGGATCTCAAATGAAGTCCTAAAGGATAAGCAGGAGTTTTCTAGAAAGAGAAGTGAGGTATGAGGGCATTCCAGTCAGCAAGACCAACAAGAGAAAAGATCTGAAAAAAAGTATGCTATGTTCTTGGGGAGACTTCAAACATCTGGAGTTCACAGACAGGAGAAGTAGTCAGACAGGTCATAGAGGGCCCAGTTTACCAGACTAAGAAGCTGGAGCTGTACTCTCTGTATGATGAGAAATCACCGAATTATTTTAAGTATGTTGGTGATATTGTCTACATTTTTGATAGGTCACCTTGGTGTTGAGGTTAGATTTTATGAGACAAGCCAGGAGACTGAATCTAGTAAGAAAGTGGTCCAAGTAAACAGTCCATGTAAGATATGATAAAAGCTTGGCTTAAGGTAGTTAAGTAGGAATGAAAAATATGTAATAAATTTGGGAAATATTTAGGAGAACAAATGAGTAGGACTCTGCAATTAGTGGAATGTGCAAGTAAGGATGAGGGATAGTGAAAGGTAGTTTGAGTTTTTGTGAATACATCCATTATCTAAAATATAGAATCTCGGGACGGGGCTCATTACAGGTGAAGTTTGAATTTCCCATGGATTATCTGTTTGGAAAAGTCATTTGACAATTTAGTCTAACAGGCAAAGATAGGAGCCTGGATTTGAAATGTATAATTAGGTGACCTCAGCATGCAGGGCACACATGGTAAATGAAGCTGAAGGAAGTCTTCCTAGGAGAAAGGAGAGTGAAAAGAACAAAGTGTGAAGAATGCACCTCTGGGGAACCCCAATGTTAAAGGCGCAGACAAAAAAGATGAGCTCTCAATAGAGATAGAGCAGACAGAGTCAGAGATGCAAGAAGAACCAGAAGGGTGTGGTGTCATCACGCGAACTGAAAGAAAAGGGCATGACGGTAGTTTCAAATGCAGCTGAGGTTTAATGAAATGAGGGCTGCAAATAGAGATTAGATTCAACAACTCAGAGGTTGTTCATGACCTGAGTGAAAAAAAAAGAAAACAAAAAAATCCTCTGGTATAGAAACCTAAAAAACTGTAGTTTTATAGAAAATCAGATGGGATTGGGTTTGAATTCCATCTTGGTTACTCACAATCTTTCCTATTATCTCTGTGGACCTCAATTTCCCTTCTGGTAAAATGGAGAAAAGATATACACATCCCTGTGGGTAGTTGTAAAAATTAGAAATGATAGTGAAAATATTCTGTCACGTAACAGAGGCAAATAGAAGCAAGAATAAGAGATTGAAGAGTAAATAAATGGGAGGTGAGGATATGGAGGCATGGGTTCATGCTTTGATTAAATTTTGGCCTCCCATGCCTCCTACAGGACCATGTCTTATACAAGCCCCATCCTGCAACACTAAGTGCTGAGTGGGAACCTGAGGAGGAAAATCAAGGAAAGGACTGACAAGCGGGGCAGCGCAGCACACTGGGTTTAGAGACCACGGTGTTGCAGAAACATTAGTCTGGATGGTTGTGTGGTTTCCCCAGCAGCATGCAGATTTCTGGGTAGGGATAGAAAATGTGAATTTTGGTCTTGATCTGGAGTTGGAGTCATGAAAGGCAACTACAAAGAAGCATAGGGATAAAAGGATGTTAATGATGCTGGTGAGGGGAAGTTTACATGGGTAGGGAAAGACGACAGGCTCCAACAGAGCCTGATAACGGCAGGCAAATGAAAGATGTAAGGCAGTGGCTCTCAGTCAGGACCAATTCCCTTCCACACACCCATCTGTGAACATTTGGCAACATTTGGAGTCATCTGTGGTTGGCACAACTCAGGGGCAATAGGGTGTTACTGGCATCTAATGGATGGAGGCCAGAGACTCTACTAAATATCCTACAATGCACTGAACAGTGTCCCACAACAAAGAATTATCTGGCCCCAAATGCCAACAGTGCCAAGGCCGAGAAATCCTGATCTAGAGATTGTACATTCCCCAACAACTTGAAAAAAACAGATATCTCTCAAGCAGAAAAGGCCTTATGGCAAAAATTATCAAATGAATACTTTTTATTCTCTACAGCATCAAGAACAATGCTTTCCTCACGGCAATGACAAAATGATGAAACTATAATGATAATATAATAATATAAAAATGATAAAAATGTTAATACCACCAATAATTGTTTATGTATATCAACCACTGTGTCGTATTTTGTATGAATTGTCTTACTCCTTTATAAATGCTCCATTCCCAAGCTATAAGTTAAACATGAGGATCTTCAGCCAGCTTTTCCAATTATTTGGGTAGTCTCTCCTGAAAGGAGACCTTGCTTCTTTTCTACTAATAATACATAATACCAGCAGCAATAAAATACCAACACTAAAGACAACTAACATTTGTTAATGGCTTTCTTTGTATCAGGTTGAATACTATAACTTGTTCAATCTTCACAATGCCGTATAAATTTATTCTTAGGTCCAATTCATACTTGAGAAAACGGAGGTTTATATAAATTATTTGCACAATCTCCTATAGAGCGCAGCAGGCACTGGATTCAAATACAGGCTTATCTGTTTCCAAAACTTAGACTCCCATCCATGTCTTAAAAATAAAATTACAGCCACCCTGGGCACTCCTATATTCCCACATTTTTCCAGGTGATATTTGTCAACATATAAACATCTTTTTGGGGCTACTTTTTAAGAAGACTTCTTTCCTGTCCTTTCCATTTTAACGGCTTCATTTCTAAATATGCTGTTTTTAGCAGTTGGATCAGCTTCTGATAATGACAAGTCTACTCAGTGTGTCAGTCATTAAATATTTATTGAGAGCCTCATATATGACAGACACTATTTGAGACACTAGAGATACAGTTGTCATCAGGAAAGGCAGACTCCCTTCACTCAAGGATCTCTGTTCAGTGAGGCTGAAGGGCGACAAACATGCAGACAAATACATAAATAATTCCAGCTTCTGGTAAGTGCTAACAAGGAAAAAAATGTAGGATAGCTTGCTAGTTGCTCGAGAGTAGCCAGGAAAGTACTTTCTGAAGTGTTGCCATTTGAGTTGTGAGTAAACTAATGACAAGTACATGGCCATGTGAAAATCTGAGTGTAGAAGGTAGGGTCAGTGTTTCAAGTTGAAAAAAACAGTGCAAGGATCTGAACACAAAAATGCACTTGTCAAGTTTGAGCGTGAGCCTCCCACTAGCCTGAAGGTGGTTAGTGAATGAGAGAAAGGCCAGTGAGATAGAGGGAGTTGAGGCCCAGGAGGTGCACAGGGGTGGGTCCTGCAGGGCTCACAGGCCAGGTGGACAGTCTCCATTAAAGCAGAGCTTCTTACTAAGTATCACCTGTATAAAATACTTTAAAATGGAAAGCTAGAGATTTTAAAATGGCAGTTTAATTTAACTTGACACCTAAAGAGTTTAGTATGTTTGATGGGCAATGCGGTCAGTGTATGTGTTGCATTTTGGGAATTTATAGGTAGTTTCAAATCTATTTCTCCTGGCAATGGGGAGAGTTAACGGAAAGTGAATTTTTTAGGAAACTAAAAATGAATGAAAATACTCTCTAGTCTGTTCCCTTTATGGTGACTGTTAATGTTCAGAACCACCTTCATAAATACATTGCTAAGTTGAACCACAGTTAACTTGATCCATTTACTGGATTATAATATTCTATTAAAGAGTAGATGAACATATCAATTCTTATCTTAGCACTTAAGTGAAATTTGTTAATTTATTCATTCACAGAAGTAACAAATAGTTCTTGATTTCTTTTCACACGTTGGAACTGCAGTGTGTGTCTTACATACACTCACCCTGTGTTAGAGCAACTGAGGGGTTAAGTAATATCAACAAAATCACACAGCTAAAAAGTGGTGGCACAGTGATTTCAAATTATATTGTCTCCTCCAAGTGGACATGATTGTATTTTGAGATGACTGGCTTCCATGTAATCCTATGTTTTGTATTTTAAGCATTTAAAAATATTTTAAAAAGCAATTCTTAGGCTATACCCAACTGTCTAAAAGTCTATAGAACATAACAAGTTAAAACTTACTTTTTTCGTTTTGAGACAGTCTCGCTTTGTCATCCAGGCTGGAGTGCGGTGGCATGTTCTAGGTTCACTGCAGCCTGTGCCTCCCAGGTTCAAGAGATTCTCCTGCCTCAGCCTCCTGAGTAGCTGGGGCCACAGGTGTGCACCACTACGCCTGGCTAATTTTTGTATTTTTAGTAGAGATGGAGTTTTGCCATGTTGGCCAGGCTGGCCTGGAACTCCTGACCTCAAGTGATGCACCTGCCTCCACCTCCCAAAGTTCTAGGATTACAGGAGTGAGCCACTGCACCCCACTAAAATTTAGACACTATATTATAAGAGAGGTAGTTACAAGGTGCTATAAAAATGCAAAGGAAGTAGTAATGAAGTCTAGATGGTGAGGTCTAAGGAATAGCTTCATGTTAAAGATGACATTTAAGTTGCAGTTTGAACACTATGACAGGAATAGAGGGGCAAAAGCAGAGTACAGCAATCAGCAAGGGCATATTCAGGGAATGGCTGCCATGGTTTCAAATGCTGGATCATGAGGTGGCCAGTAGGGACCAATAGTCTATAAATCAAGAAAGCAATTTAAACCCTACGTCATAGTTTATCTTTTATTTTTTGTTTAATATGTTGGGCATTATTGTGAGGCAGAGGGAGAACCACTGAAGATTTTTTAAGTAGGTAAAAGCTATGTGGAAATTTGTGTTTTTGGAGCAATGTTCAGTAGTTTAGCACAGAAATAAAGTTCTCCATGCCTTGACTTGCTGTAAGGTCATATAAAGACATGCCCAACCAAATATGGAAGTATCATTTGAAGTCTACCCTCACCACATCTCCACCCACTCCAGCTCTAACTCTGGGTTTCTGCTTACCTTGATCCTGTGTACCAGGGGAGCAAACAGAAACACGAAGAGCTCCACGGTAGCCATGGAGTTCTGGAAGATCTTTCTTCGGTTGTTCTCTTCTTCATCATTAGAGCTTCTTTGGCAAGGCTGCCCTGGAGAACCCTGGTTTTCAACCTGGTGGATGAAAGCACTGCTGCTTCCACCCCAGCTGGAGCCTCGGTCTGTACCCCCAAATCGCTCATTGTTGCAGTCCTGGGGGGCCTCCAGAAGCATCCAGTGTAGAGTGTGAAGGAGCTTTGTCTCAGCAACACCCAATTTATCCTGGTGGCCTGCATGGGACAATTACACAGGCAGGTTAAGGCAAACTCTGTGACCAGAGCAATAGGTTTCAACATTGGGTCTGGGAAGAATATCCCTGCTTTCTCTACACTTCTTACAACCACTGCTAGCAGGGTTCATTCTTGTTTTTTGGACTCCCCTACTGGCTGTAATCTCTGCAGAATGATATGCTACCATGGGGGCAGAAACTGCTGAATCACTTTTCTTCAGTTAAGTACCCAAATATATTTCCAAATAGGCAGCATAGTGGTTAAAAATATAGGCTCTGAAGATAAAAGCGATCCTGGTTTAGACAATGTGACCTAGAAAGGTCCCTCTACGAAGTAATATTTGAGCAGAGGCTCAAACAAGGGGAGGAAATGGGATGGAGAAGAGTATGTACACTAACATGGGGTACATGGGTAGGACACATTGCCAGATGAGAATAGCAATCTGTAAAATATTCTAAAAAATAGTTCTTATGCACATGTGCACACATACTCACACACAGTACCACAAAGTTGGAAAATGTCTGAGGCAAATATGCCCAGTTCATGAGAGTGGTTGCTTTAGGAACTGAGAGAACAAAAAGGATGACCTTGGCTAGGACTCATCTTGGGCAGGTGAAGGTCTTAGTTTACCTCTAATATTTTAATTTTGTTGATGTTGTTGTTTGTTTGTTTTTGAGACAGAGTCTCACTTTGTCGCCTAGGCTGGAATGCAGTGGTGTGATCCCAGCTAACTGCAACCTCCACCTCCCAGATTCAAGTGATTCTCCTGCCTCAGCCTCTCGAGTAGCTGGGATTACAGGTGTGCACCACCACACCTGGCTAATTTGTAGTTTTAGTAGAGATGAGGTTTCACCATGTTGACCAGGCTGGTCTTGAACTCCCAACCTCAGGTGATCCGCCTGCCTCGGCCTCCCAAAGTGGTGGGATTACAGGTATGAGCCACCACATCTAGCAGATTTTAATGTTTAAGAGGAGAAAATATTCATATATTACTTGTAAAATTAAAAAATTAAAAACAAGACTGCCAGTTTCTTTATTGGTAAAACGAAAATAATGATAGTACAAGTGTGAGGAGGATTTTGTGATAATTAAATGAGATAATGTATGCACAGTGCTTGAGAAAACAGATACTACTCAATACAGGTTACTATGATGAGTGTTGAACACAAAGGGCAATGACATGCAATAAAGAAGTAATGCAGGGCACCAACCTAGCTTGTTTCGGTTTGAAAGCAGGGTTGCAGTGCAGTGGAGGACATGAGGCAAAGCAGCTTGCACCAGTTCCCATCTGGAAATGCTCTGAATGGCTTCAGAGAGAGCTGGAGAGAGGCCATGCAGCTTGTTTTCTACCAACACTCGCTCAAAGGACTGTAAATTCAAAAACAAAAACAATAAGAAAAGCCAAAATCCAAAACCATGTAAACTAAGAAACTGAAGATTCTGATTAGTGAAAAAATGAACAGCAAGGTACACTACCCCTTAAAAGGTGCAAATTACTGGACCAAATTCTTTAGGGAGAACTCATTGCATTTTCTTGTATATGTTGATGTGCAATGGGTCAGTAATAATTTTCTGTTATCTACCCATTTGTAGGCTTTTGAGCCAAAGTAAATGGCTTGAATTAACAAACGATTTTTATTTCTGTTAAAGTAAGCTTCCTCTAACAAATAGGAACAAAACATTTAACCTCATGAGATTTTTGGATGTATATTTTATAAAATGTTGCTGAGTCATCCAAAAGGCTGTCACAACTGCAGACCAAAATGAGTTTTTTTGTCAAAGTGTCTTGAGAAATAGAATTTATGTCAATTTCTTCAACTGGTGTTAACTAAGATACAACTTTTTCAAGGATTCTGATTTTGGAATCCCTGATTTATCTCATGGCTTAGCAATGACCTGGCACAGAACACTCTCTACCTAATGCCTGGAACAATAAAAGATACTTAATATATCTGTGGAATAAAGAAAGAAAGGAAGGGAGAGCAGGAAGGAGGGAGGGAGGAGGAAAATAAGCCATCTTTACTTTGCTGGTTATTAAACTTCCTATCCTTGCCAGAGATACTCAGAGAGTATCAGAGAGTGTAGCACTCCAGAACAAGTAACAACTCTGACCTACTCAATTATTTTTTTTTCTTTTGAGGGAGGAGAGAATATCACTGTAAGATATTGGAGAAAATGTAGTTACCAAATATTAGAATAAATTTAATAAACGTTTGACTTGCAAGAACATGATTTGCACTTGATGCCCCAGTCAAGAAAATTATATAAATGTTCTATATAATAATCACAATACAAGTAACAAGTGTTCAAACTGTATTACTAGAATTATTACGATACCTATGAGAAAGACAGGTATCCTAATATGGCTTACTACAGAGATTTCCAAAGAAAACTTTTTACTTTTTGATTCAAAAAAAGAAAAATAAAACATTCACCTTTATAATGAAGGGCACACTGAGGTTTTGGCAAAGAGTATAATGAGAGATGTAATATTTTGCTTTAAGAAACTAGATAAAGGCCTTTAGATACATTGGTGATACAAATACAAATATTATAAAATTCACCAGTCCTCAGGTATCTAAGCATTAAGTAAAGGGTGTGTATATTACAGACTAAAAGATTATAAAGAATCTATACACTCTAATGACTATACTGTAGAGGATGAGTTATGCATTTCATAATCTCAGAGTGTTCTGGGTAATATCAGTTTCTCCTTAAGTGTCACTAATACAACTTTTAATATTTTTTTAAACTTGGGAAATTGTTTTCTATATTGAGATCTATGTATCTCTATCCCTATCTATCTATCCATTAATTTAACTTACTATTTGATATTGTGTGACTACATTAAAAATGTCAGAAATATTTGTGCCAAGAACAGAGAAAAGTCAGGATTATTTTAAGCTAGTATAATTGTCAGCATGGTTAAGAAAGTCTGAGATTTCAAGTGTCAAATTACTCCACAAGCTAAGTTCAACAACAAATTCCATTAAAAGGTCCTTATAGGAAAGTTATATTTTAAAAAAATGTGTTTGTGACAACATTGAAAGACAGGAGATGTAACAAAACAAATTCCTACGTTGAGTGGGCAGGTATGTGTTTAACTTTCCAGTCGGCTTCCATCAGAATTTTTTGCCCTAACACATCTCAGAGCTCCTTACCACAAGGTCATCCACATAGCTATTTGTAAATATGCATGGCAATATCCAAATTGGTAGATTCCCATTTTTAGGTTATAATATATGCAATGTAAAGACTTTTAGGTAAGCTCCAAATATTAATGAAGGCTGTGAAAAGTCCATTTCAATTTTGCTTCATGATTTCATGTCTTATTTTCTCAATTTGTAAAATGAGAATTTATGGGGATATAAGATTCCCTTAGAATCTCAGGACAAATGCATTTTATTTTGTATAAATATTAGCAGTATTATTTTCACAGTTATTTTATATTATTCATTTTTAGAACTGGAGAACATATGCAAGACATAAAAGTGCAGAGATGCATATATTTTGTTCAAGTAGTTCTTTCACAAGTACTCTATCATATGAACTTCCACTGTAAGTATCAGTTTTGTTAATTAAGGATTCGACTTCACACTTGCAGGGGGCAAAAAAACCCTCCACCACCTGGTTCTCTGTTGTCTCCCTGCCTTCTCTTCTACCACTGGATCCCTCCCCACCCTTTCACTTATTCCCCAGTAGGTGCTAATTTCCTTTAACATGTTTCCTCTGCTCTTCCCTCAGCTGTCCTTCCCTCTCTTCCCCTTGTGTCTTTGGCCAAGGTTCACATTAATAGATAGATAAGCCTTATCTATCTATTGCTTACAAAACTCCCCTCCCTAGTGCTACCTAGTATCTCTTTTTGCTTAATTTTTCTCCACAGTGCTTACCACCATCTGGCTTACTATGTATATACTTATTTGTTTGTGGCTTGTCCCCTTTCTACTAGGATGTAAACACTCTATTTGTTTTTATCATTGCTCTGTTCCAGCACAGAGAATTGTGCCTGGCACACAGTGGGTGATCAATAATATTTGCCAAGTGAATTAATATATATAGTCCATTTGATTTAAAACCTGTCTTTGGGTTCAAACCACCACACAGAATAGGGAAATAATTATTAAATGGTGAAAATCACATACCACACAAGAAGCTTCATATTGCTTCCCCAGTTTGGGCCTCAAAAATGCACTGAAAAATTAATAGATATCTGTTAATAAACATAAGTAAAATTATTATTAAAGCATCCTTGTGACATATTTTTCAATGAATAAGACAGGGTGCTATGAAATTCAAATTTCATGCTTCCTTATAGCTTTTTAATGAGCAGGTGTTGAACAGCTGATGACATTTTCTTTTACGCGTGTAATTGCATATATGAAAGAGAAGTGGATCTCGGTTTTTGGTATCCACTCTTATTCTGAAGACTTTTAAGATTTTAAATCGTCAGTGGTCAGAAGTGGTGCATTACTTACGTGTACAGCCATAATAAAAACTGAAAATTGAACACGGCTTGTGGGTCACGATTTCTAGAATCTAATTTCTTACCTGATAAATCTCTAAAATAACAATAAAAAAAACCTTTTATGTTTATTGGAATAGGTGTGAGGCCTTTCCAGGGTTAGGGGGGAGGGTCCCTTATCACAGATCCTCAGGAGCTTTAACTGGGGAGATTAATCTGAGCAAAATGGTTAACAAGTGGGCATAGCAGATATTCGCCAAACAGGAGCTGGAAAAACAACAGGTCACCGGGCTAGAATTACAGCAGGAGACGGAGGAGCACAACCAGTCATAATTATCTTTCCTAGTTCCCCGCCCCCTCTTCCCAGGCTCTCTGCCCTCCCACCCCTTAAAATAATGTATACATTTATTCGACAACTGCCAATCTGCTTGTCGTCAAACTTCACTGAAATATATATATATACATATTTTAATGCGTGTTTTTAAGCGGGTGCAGAGGGCTTGTTTTCCAGCCCCAGAGAGGGAGCTGCAGGCTGTGGCGCGGCCTCAGCAGTGGCGGCGGCGGCGGCGGCGACCCGGGCGGCCCCGGGAGCGCCCCCAGCCCAGGGCGGCCCGCGGCGCGCCCTCTGCGCCCCTCACCTGGTTTGCCGCCACAGGAAGGTCTGGATGGGCAGGGGGATGCCACGGCCGCCGTCCTGCTCCTGGCCCTCGGAGCTCTTCCTCTTCACCATGATGGTGGCTCCCGGGAGTCCTACTGCAGGACCCAGCTCTGTCTCCTCGCTAGCCGCCGCCGCCGCCTCCTCCCGTTGCTCCCCCCAACTCTCATCCCCTCCTTCCCCGAGGCAGAGCCGGCTCTCTCCGCCCTGATCCCCCTTGCCTCTCCCCTCCCCCCACCCCTCCCCGCGCGTGGAACATGGCTGCGGGAGGAGGGGAGGGCTGGAGGAGCCGCGGAGCGAGGAGGGGGGCGCTCGGAGCAGCCGTCCGCCTCGCCGCCCCCGCACCCGCTCCCTGCTTTCAGCACCTCCCACTGTGGACAGCGGCCCGCGCCGGGCTGCACTGCCGGAGAAGCGAATCCGGGGCAGCTTGAGCCTCAGGGGTATGGCCCAAGAAGTCCGCGCTCCGCATCGCAGGCGCTGGTCCCCTGCGTGGCCTCTTCAGCCCCTAGAATTCGGCTTTCCCCGCTCCGAGCTGCACTCAGGAGTGTCCCCTGTCCTGCTTTCCAACCTCAGCATCCAAACTGTCACCGTCTGGGTAGGAGGAGCTTTGGGGAACCGCAGAGCAGTCACTAACCCTGGCATCATTCTCACCTCCAGCAAGGAGGTCAGGAGTCCAGGGTTTAGCCAGAGGAATACATGAAAATTATTAAAAGTGTAAACCAGGAAGGGGAGGCAAGCTTGGCAAGTGAGAGGAAGCTTGAAAGATCTCAGATGTGAGAAGTTATTTTTATATGATAACCACAAGAAATAAACCTTGTTTGTTTTCTTAAAGCAGGAATACAAAGTTCCCAAAGTAACCAGTTGAGGATATCAGTTAATTGCAAATTGAGGAAGAACATTTGAATCATGCTGTGAGGAAATGTGGTTTATTACAGTCCATTAAATGCAATTGGGTGATCCTGTTCGCCCACAGTGATAGCTACCATTTTCCTTCCGTTGTAATAGTCAAAAGCCTATATGTTTTATATATATATATATATATATATATAAAATATTTGGATTGTTGCTAGATATATTATTTAGTAGTAAAACAAGTAGGCCGGGGAGGAGGGTGAGGTGGGGTGAAGCAATCGGAATAGTAACTACCTGCAATTCCTCCTCCTCCTCCTCCTCCTCCTCCTCCTTCCTCCTCCTCCTTCTCCCCTTCCTTCTTCCTCCTCCTCCTCCTCTTCTCCTCCTTCTCTTTCTCCTTCTCCTTCTTCTTTCTTCTTCTTCGACAGAATCTCACTTTTCAACTAGGCTGTAGTGCAGAGGTGCGATCACGACTCACTGCAGCCTTGACCTCCCAGGCTCAAGAGATCCTCTCAGCTCAGTCTCACCAACAGTTGGGACTACAAGTGTGCACCACTACTCCCAGCTAATCTTCTATTTTTGTAGAGATGGGAGGTCACACTATGTTGCCCAGGCTAGTCTCAAACTCCTGGGCTCAAGCAATCCTCTCACCTTGGCCTCTCAAAGTTCTGGGATTACAGGTGTGAGCCACCATGCCTGGCCTCATCTTTTAGAGCAAAGATATTTGTGTAATCGATGAAGTGAAGAATTAGACTCCAGGTCCTAATCTCAACAGATGTAATATTTCATATATAATTAACAACATAGTATATATTGATATTTTTCACCATAGAAATAAATTCTTCATTTACTTTCTTGAAGATATCTTTTATTATGAATCTCAAAAATATGGATCTGATGATCTCAAATATGGATCTTGAAACAAAGAAAGATTCTAAGTATAGTTTATTCAAGGCATATTTGTTGAGTGCAATTTATATACTCATATAGCTATATGGAATTACATGGACCCTTGCTCACAAGGAAGTCTGAATATTAAGAGAAGACAGACATGAAAAGAGAAAAGAATCATGAGAGATATGAATGCAGATTCAGTTATGAACAAAGGGTCAAGGCAAAAATTATGTGTAGGAATCAGATGGAGACTTTCTATGACAGGCTAGAAAGTTTGCCTAGAAGACCTTTAAGCAGAGAAGTAGAAACTTCATATCCATTTAAGTGTGAATGACATGACAGGAATGTAGGGATTGTTTGAAACAGGCAAGACTTGTGTTAAGGAACACCAGTATGGAGATTAGAGAAATGTTTTATGAGATCCTGAACCCTGATCATAATAGCAACTACAGACAAGGGGGTGAGTTTGAAGAATATTGCAGAGGTAGAATTAATAGGACGTGATGACCAAGTGGGTGTAGGAAAAGAAAAATAGCACATTGGTCAAGAGCTTAGGTTTTGAGCCAGACAGTTTTGGCTCTAGCCCTACCATTGACTAAATATAATATCCTGGGAAAGTGAAAAAACTCTGCTACAATTTTCAAAGAATATCTTCCCCCATAGAGATGTTGTGAGGATTGAATGTTAATACTTGTAAATGATGAAGACACATGGACACATAGAAGGGAACAACACACACTGGTGGCTTTCAAAGGGTGGAAGCTGGGAGTAGGGAGAGGATCAGGAAAAATAACTAATGGGTACTAGACTGAATACCTGAGTGATGACATACATAAGTCCATACAACAAACCCCCATGATACAAGTTTATGTAACAAACCTGTACATGTACCCCTGAACTTAAAATAAAAATTTTAAAAAAGAATTTAAGAGAGTCTCAGATCTATACTAAGCTTTCAATAAATATCAGCAAAAGCTCCAAGTTTTCTGTTTTGAGCAACTGAGTAAGTGGTGATCTCGTTCAAAGAGAAAGAGTTGACAAGAAGAATCGTGTTCTTATTTTATGTGTGCATACAATGGCATTCATGAGTCTTCCTTGAGTCTTTTTTGGAAATCTGAAATGGAGATAGCTAGAAAATTTGTGTGGAATTTAAAAGAGTTAATTGGGTAGAAGAGAATGATTTTTTAGTTAACATTGTATAAAAAGTAGTTAAAACCTTGGAAGTATATACAATAATCCAGGCAAATAAATGGAAAGAGAAAAGAAAGGCCCCATTTGGAAGTGTAGGGGACATCAACTTTATTGTCACAAAAAATGCTGTTGATGGATGACAGGATAGAATAGGATAGTGGGATAGGCTGAGTTCTAAGATGGCCCCCAAGATTCCCATGTCCTGTTATATGCACACGCCTTCCTCCAATTACTCAAACAAATGGTAACCTAGGTCCTGCTGGGAAATGATTTATATGACTCTTCTTGAGTTTTTAAATATTAATAATATTATTAATAGACTTTATTTCTTAGGGCAGCTTTGCAGTATATAAATACTCTTTTTCCTCTAGCCATAGTCTGTTCTGTTATTAACAGTTTTGCACTGGTGTGGTATGCTTGTTATTATTAATAAAGCAATATTGATGCATTATTATTAACTAAAGTCCATAGTTTATGTTAGAGTTGACTCTTTGTAATATATAATTCTATACATTTTGCCAAATAATGTAATCCATCATCAAGGTATCATAGTTTCACTGCCCTAAAAGTCTGTTATGCTCCATCAAGTCGCCCCTTTCCCTGTCTCTTTCCCTGCTTCTGGCCACCACTGATCTTTTTACTGTCTTAAGAGTTTTTGCCATTTCCAGAATATCATATAATTGGAATCATATTGGATGTAGCTTTTTCAGACAGGCTTCTTCACTGAGCAACATGCATTTCAGTTTCCTCTATGTTTTTTGGTAGCTTAATAGCTCATTTATTTTTATTGCTGAATAATATTCCATTATATGTATATGTCACAGTTTATTTATCCATTCACCTATTGAAGGACATCTCAGCTGCTTCCAATTTTTGGCAATTATGAATAAAGCTACTACAGGTGTTCATGTGCAGGTTTTTGTGTGAATGTGAGTTTTCAACTCATTTGGTTAAATACCTGGTAGCATAATAGCTGAATTGTAGGCTAAGACTATGAGAAACTTTGTAGAAAATGCCAAAATATCTTCCAAATGGCTCTACCACATATTTTTTAAGAGACTGGGACATATTTATGGGCCAGAAATAGAGGGCCATTAAAAAAAGGAATGCTAAGAATAATTCAGAGAGGGAAATAATTAACAAACAAGACTCTGAAAGAGACTACATTTTAGGCATAGTTGGATTGATCATCCTTGGCTGCAGGAATAGTTCCTACAATGGGAAGTTAAAAAGTAATAATGGTAGAGGCTAAGTTAGCAGGAAAAGGGGAAGGATGAGAATAGGAGAGTTCAGGCTTAATATCCTACATAAACTGTAAAGGAATTGCCAAGGTAATTTTCTAAGAGTGAGATTGGAAGGCAGAGGAGTAGGGCATTTTTCAGAAAAATATTAATAGATAATGTACAGATAATTTACATTGAATATTTTTTATATGTCAAGGTCTGTTTTAAGCACATCAATCGATTAAAACAATATTTAAAGAGGAGAAAACTGAGACATAGCAAGGTTTTATAACCTGCTTGAGGTTATACAATAAATGAAGGAAACTGGGAAGTCTGACTTCAAAGCTCTCTTCCTACTTTCTACCGTAATACTGCATATTGTTAGTTGTGAGGGTTTGGACAAAGTGCTGTAAGTCATGTGAATGAAAACTGCTCAAGGACATAGGAAAGAATTACTCCATTGATGGTAAAAAATAAAGAAGAGCTAACGTCCCCTTCCATTCCCAAATTCCCTTGAGGCAGTGAGTCTTGCGGGAAAATCTATAATAATAAGCATTGTCAATATCAGATTTTAAAATAACTTTTCAGTGAAGAATCAATGTTACCATTGTGGTTTACTTTTCATGTACCCACTGAAAACCCCCAAATATTTCATGTGTGAAGAAAAAACCTGTCCTATCTAAATACTTTATCTACACTGCCTTCTGTCATACGTCGGTAAGCACTATTGGAGGAAAGTTAAGAACTGAATTTGTGTGGTAAATTACACCACCACAGTCAATGAACCAGCTCTATGGTAATCACTACATGTTATTACCATCTCACTGTGCAAGACATTGGATTGGATGTGGATCTTTCCCAGTGATGGTGCCCAGTGAAGTAGTGACCTTGAGCCAGGAGAGAAAACTGGTTACTGGACCTTAGGAAGCATGTGAAAGGAAACTCTAAGATCCAGACAGGTGTAACTAAAGATATGTCAGCCCTCAAGGTTATCTTCGTTTTTTAACGGAAGGGCACACTTTCATAGTGACCAGATTCCAAGTTGCCAGATGTGTATAAAAATATTCTTGGCAGATAGGCTGAACAGAGGAGAACTCTGGCTGGGTTTTGGAAAATATTGCTACAGTAGGCAGAATCTGGAATGCTTTGTAAGTACATGAAAGCTACTAACAATATTAACAGTCATAGTAGTTAATAAAAGCAGTTTTTGAAAAAAGCCTACCATTACTATAACTCTGTGGCAATCCATTAGAAGTTGAAGCCGAAGTATGATTGCTGTATCATGCATCAGTCAGGAGTGTATGATGATTACTCTATGGCAACCCATTAGAAGTTGAAGGTGAAGCATGATTACAAAGGGCACACTTACCTTGGGGTCATTCCTACTATGTGGAAGTGGATACATCCCATGTGTCTTGTTCATCCTTAGCCCAAATAGTTGATCTGTTCAAAGACGACAGTCTTAGTAATATCTCAGTGCCAGAATAAAGCTGCAAAGCCCGTGGCCTATACTCATGTAAGCTCTGTACACCAGCTGATAAGGCTTTCCATGCTCTGATGTCATTTCATACATCTCTTTCTGCTCCATTTTGCTCTATACACATTGGCTTCTTGAGGACATTGTATTGCATTTTTTCTTTCATATCTTCATGTGGCTTAGCACCAGTCTAATTATAACTTCTTCACCTCATATGAGGCTATTTCTTAATTTGCCTGAAATAGTCCAACCTATCATGTTCCAGAAATGTTCTATTACATTCTTCTGTGTTTTACTTCATAAAATTCATCATTCTCTGAATATATCATATTTATTTGTTTTAAAGTTTGCTATGTTAAGCCTAGAGAATAGCATAATAGTCTGTAAGGTAACCAGGAATAAGTCTAACAAAATTATTTAATACCTTTGTGGAAAAAATACAATAAATTCTTTAAAGGTATAAAGACTTGCAAAAATGAGGAAGACTCATTTTAATACAGACATATTTTGATATTCTTTAAATCTTTTTTTGTGATTTTTAATGCAACCTTAAAAAGCTGTTCTTAAAATTCAGATAGGAAAGTACAGAATCAAAAATGGCTAAGATAGGTTTGAAAACGAAGAAACTAGTTGATGAATTATAATGCTGTATAGTAATTAAGACAATGTGACAATAACATAGGAATAGAAAATTAACGTGTAGAAAAGAATAAAATGTTCAACAATGAAATCTAAGAAAATCACGTGACACAGTGGGATGTGTTGTCTCTATTGAGAAAAAAAAATAAGATTTCTATGTGAAACTGTACCAAATAATAAGTTTAACATGAGTTAGAGACCTAAATTTGAAAAGTAAAACTTAATTTTAAACATAAATAGATTATTTAAACTCCTGGTTTCTTATAAATTGAGTTTTTCTTGTAAAAGACTAAAAAAAGTTAAAGCTACATAAGAAATACAGATCTTTTAAAATATTAAGTAGTCTTTACAATGAAAGACCCATAATAAATAAAAATAGATATTCTATACAGGGAAAAGATATTTGCAATACATTCAATCGACAGAGAACTAGGACCCAGAATATATTAAGAATTATTGCAAAATCAAAAAGCAAAGACAAAAAGTGAAAAAAATGAGAAATGGTAACATGCTCATATCTCATCAGTAGCCTCAATAATAATCAGTGTGTTCAGTAATAATCTGGGAATGGGAAATAAAACCAACAATTTCACTATTTTCCAATTCCTCAAAATTAAATGAGTTTTAAAAGACTCATACCGAGTTTTGCTAAGAATTTGTAGAAGTGCTAATAAGGATTTACTTTATAAAATCATTTGGAAACAAATTTTAAAATATCTAGTAAAATTGCAACATTTGCATACTTCAATCTAACAATTCTCTTTCTAAGTAGCCCCTGGAGGACTTACCACATGCACACACAAAAAAAGAAGAACAATAATTGTTCATTACACGAATATTTTAGTAGTGAATTCTAGGGATCCTATGCATATTCATATACAAGAGAATACATAAATTATCTGTAACATATTCATACAATAACATAATATTTAACATTTAACACATATGAATTAGAGCTCCATATAGCTACACAGGGAAATTTCCAAAATACAGTGTTGAGTGAACTGTCATCCTGTCTTAATATTGCAATCCAATGCACTTACATTTTTTTTCACTTGACTTGTGAAATGATCTTATGGTAAAATAATAATTATTTTAGTTTAAAATATGCAAAACAATGCTATATATTTTAGGTATATATAGGCATAATAATTTAATAAAAACATGTTTAGACATTATCTTGGTCCAAGCTTCTCAAGAAGCAGGACCTGAAACACTGGCCTATGTGTTAGTTCTTATTGGTGAGTACAATCTAAGGGGGCAGGAGTGAAGAAAAGCAGAAGAAGTGGGAAAGAAGGCATAGCTAATAGGATGGTGCATTACCAGACTGAGTACTACTTGATATCAAATGCAATTGATTACTTGATCTGGAGACTACCTTCTAGGAGCCCACTTTTGGAACTACTGCTTCTTAGGAGAGTTTGTCTACAGAAGAAAAGGAGAAGAGTTCTTTCTGGAGGTACATTTTGCTTTATGGGGTGTTAGCTCCTCCACACTGCCTAGACACATATGTGTGGGCTCAGAGAGGGTACTACAGCATCTCATGTCTTAGCATCAATATAGGGAATTTCTGGGTCACTAGTTGACAGTAGGTAGCAGGGGCATTAGGCAAGATGAAGTTGGCAAGAGTCAGCTTAGCATTAATCTCTGTAGAGGTGACTGCAGCTGAAAGAAGTGGTGACTGGCTCCAGAGACAGGTGAGGCCAAAAGGATCTGAAACGGCACATAAATTCAGAGATGACAACATCCATTTCAAGATACTTAAGATAAATGACCCTGGAGCCTGACTACCTGGGTTCAGATATCAGCATTGCTGCCCACAAGTCATGTAACGTTGGGAATTCCATTTAATATCAATGGGAATCAATTTCCTCATCCAAGAAATGGGAATAAGAGTAGCTATTTTGTAAGGTTGTTATGAGGATTAGAGTTAATCTATTTTTTGGTTACCATTGTTTCATAACAAATCATTCATCTAAATCTTAGCAGCATAAAACAATCATTTTGTGGTGCTCACGATTTATGGGTCAGGAATTTGGGAAATCTCAGCAAGACGTTCTCATTTAGAGTCTCTCCTGCGATTTCAGTAAGATGTGGCTGGGGCTGTTGTTATTTTGAAGACTTGAATGGACCATGTACAGCAGATGAATCACTCACATGCTGACAGTTGATGATGGCTGACAACTGGGAGCTCAACTCGGACTGTCCACTGCAGTGAATACACAGGGCCTCTCCTTAGTGTCAGTCTCAGGGTTGTTTGACATTTTACAGCTCACTTCACTCAGAGTGAACATCCCAAGAGAACCAGAAGGAAGTTGCACAGTCTTTTCTTATCTAGTTTCAAAAGTCACATAGCAACATTTCTGCTGCAGTTTATTGGTTATAAGCAAGTCGCTAAGGTGGCTCCAGAGTCAAGAGGAAGGGATATAAACCTCAAATCTCAATGAGGAGGAGTATCAAAGAAATTTTGGAAAGTTTTAAAATTACTACAATGTAGATAAAGCACTTGGAACAGTGCCTGTTCTACTATATCATTAGTAACATTCTTTTCACATGATGACATAGGCTTTTAGCCTTTCAAATGAACTCTTCTGTAGCTCAGTCTTCTTTTTCATCTTGTCTTAATATTGCAATCCAATGCACTTACATTTTTTTTCACTTGACTTCTTATTAGGGCTTATTAGTCAACACATCCCTGAAGCACAGGGTTAAGTGACTCAGCATCACACACTGAAGCCTGCACAGTACAGAGGTAGATGCTAGTTCCTGACACCATTTTAGGATTCACATATTTGAAATCATAAAACATGAATGGTCAGTTCTTTAATTGGCCAGATATCCGTTTTAACTTTAATTTCAGAGGCTTCACCGAAAAAAGTTATACCGGTTCTCTGATTCCTATCAATTGTCTCACAGTCTGTTTCAGGAGTACAAAATCTTATTCTTCTACAGAGATTTAAGAAGGCGGAAAGAAATGTATATATTGTACTTCAGGTAGACTTCAATATCTTAAAACCTCCTTAATTTGTTTCTTGTTTTATAGACAATCACATCTTTCAGTGTTTAATTGTATAAAAGGTTTGTGGTGCTGGAAGCCATATTTTTTGAGTCACCCAGTATTCATTTTCCTTTGACACAAATATGGTTTGAAACATTTTTAATCCTGTTTCTCATATGATGATGATGAAGATGTTCAAGCTTTCATTTCATATTATGTCATAATGGAGAAGGCTTCATTTTATTAAGGTGAAAAATGCTGAACTGCCCTTTAGAAAACAACATATCAATTTAATTTTTCCCTGAAGTATAGACAAAAATTTTTGAAAACCTTCTTTATACTACCACTTATTAAAAAATACTGCAATTCATGTTTTCCTAGCTTCCAAACCATTTCTTCAGAGGAGCCAATATATAAAAAATTAAATAGTTTATTTTAAAAAGTGTATTCTTGTAAAATGTGGAAATGCAACATTTGCACTTAAATATTCTATTGACATTTTTCTATTCATGAAATGTTTGTTTGTGTGTGACTGATTGGAAATTTCAGAAATACCTTAATTGGTGAAGAGAGGCTATAATGCTTAAGCTGCCTTGTGAAATAGGAAGAGAAGATCTTGCTGAAGCGCTTCCTCCTTGCTGCTGCTCTTGTCTCTCTATTCCTCATTCTTCACTTGTGCTCTCTTCCAGAATAGCAGCTTCTGTCCATGACTCAGCCATAGGACAGCAGTGCTGACCTCAGACCTTGACCTCTCCCTAGTATAGAGAAATTTCTCATTCCACAGTGAATATGACTATTACTTTTTGTACCCACAAGTGTATCCAGGAGCCTGCTTCCAGAAAACCCAACAGTATAATCATGGGAAGCACTTTCTCCCCAAAGGAGGGGAAACTGATCTGCAGAAGCATTTGCAATTTGATTTTAAATATCATCAAACTCTGAAAGTTAGTGTTTCCTCTTTTAAAGAGGCAAGCAATATCTATTAATAGAACCAAGGAACGAATTGAGGGCACCTGGCATTGAAAGTGAATAACAGTAGTGATTATGATTGGGCAGTATTACTAACACAAGTAAATATTAATTGGTTTGGAATACTTTAATTTTCTTTATTTTCAGCATTATCCTTCCAATTGATGAAACCAAGATCTCATAAGCTTTCCTAAGTCCCTCTGTGAAATGACATTTCACGTGGCACCTCTGAGTTACCAATATACCAAGACCCATCTCTTTTTCTGTTTCATGATTCAAAGTGGTGTGCACCTGGATCAATATTATTTTATGTCATTGAGAACTAAGCCACAAATCAATCTTCATGTTGAATAACTAGGTATCTAGAAGAGGTTGGGTAGGCTTCTCAAAACTAATGGTTCAAAATTCTAGTTATTAGAATCTTACCAGAGGAATTTAAAAAGTATGAACATCTGAGTTCTAGCCCAGATCAATTAAATCAGATTTTTTGATGGGAGGGCAAGCTTCTGAATATTTTTCCAAAGCTCTGCAGATGATTCTAATGTGCAAACAGAATGAACCATGGCATCCTAAATCCAACTGAATCCAAAATAAATGTGCAGTAGAAAAAGCAGGTAAGTAGCCCCACCCAAAGATGAAGGCTGAATATGTTAAAGGAACAAAATGTTAATTATCTGATTTTTATTATTTTAGTATAGAAAACATGGCTACATAAAAAATTGAAAGATAGAAGTAAACAATCCTAACTGTTGTATAAAAAGGATTAGCCAAGAAAGTGGAGTTTTTTTTTTTTTTTTTTCACTAGGAAAAGCAGAAAAAACATGCCATCAAAGTACAGTCTACATATTTCTACCATTAAGCCTTTAATTAACATTTGAACATGGAACAGGACTAACACAAAGTATGTATCATAGTGTGTAATAGTCCGTGTTCTTTGAATCCTTTGAGAAGTAATTCAAAATCTAATTTGCCTACTTTAATTATATTTTTTGAATGTGCTCAATGCTTACATAGATATGGAGCTTTTGATGTTGATTCAACCTGTAAGTACTGGTTTTCTTTTCTATTATTTTTACAATCTTATGCGTAAATATATGTGTGTGTATATATACTTTTTTGCTTCCAATATGTACATCTTCTTTAAATAAATGTCTGTTTATGTCCTTTGCACATTATTTAATGGGATTGTTTGCTTTTCACTTGTTAATTTGTTTAAGTTCCTTATAGATTCTGGATCTTAGACCTTTGTCAGATGCATAGTTTGCAAACCTTTTTTCCCATTTTGTCATTTGTCTATATATTCTGTTGATAATTTCTTTTGCTGTGCAGAAGCTCTTTAGTTTAATTAGGTTCCACTGGTCAATTTTTGTTTTTGTTGACATTGCTTTTGGAGTTTTCATCATGAAATCTTTGCCTGTTCCTGTGTCCAGCATGGTATTGACTATGTTTTCTTCTGGGCTTTCTTTTAATAGTTTTAGGTTTTACACTGAAGTCTTTAATCCATCTTGAGTTGATTTTTGTATACGGTGAAAGGAAGTGGTCCAATTTCAATCTTCTGCATGTGGCTTGCTAGTCATCCCAGCACCATTTATTGAATAAGTCCTTTCCCCATTGCTCATTTTTGTCCACTTTGTTAAAGGTCAGATGGCTATAGGTGTGTGGTTTTAACTCTGGGTTCTCTAGCCTGTTCCATTGGTTTGTGTGTCTGTTTTTGTAACAGTGCCATGCTGTTTTGGTTACTGTGGCCTTGTAGTATAGTTTGAAGTTGGATGGTGTGATGCCTATGGCTTTATTGTTTTTGCTTAGGGTTGCTTTGGTTATTCGGGCTCTTTTTTGGTTCCATATGAATTTTATTTTCTAATTCTGTGAAAAATATTAGTAATAGTTTGATAGGAATAGCATTGAATCTGTAGATTACTTTGGGCAGTATGGTCATTTTAATAATATTGATATTTCTTAACCATGAGCATGGAATATGTTTCCATTGGTTTGTGCCATTGCTGATTTCTTTCAGCAGTGTTTTGTAATTCTCATTGTAGAGATCTCTAATCTATCTGGTTAGCTGTACTTCTAGGTATTTTATTCTTTTTGTGGCTATTGTGAATGGAATTGCATGTTTTATTCAGCTCTCAGCTTGGATGTTATTGATGTATAGAAACGCTACTAATTTTTATACATTGATTTGTATCCTGAAACTTTGCTAAAGTTATTTATCAGTCTAGGAGCCTTTGAGCAGAGACTATGGGGGTTTTCTTGGCATGGAGTCATATCATCTGCTAATAGAGATAGTTTGACTTCCTTTCTTCCTATTTGGATGCTTATTTCTTTCTCTTGCCTGATTGCTCTGACATAGACTTACAGTTCTATGTTGAATAACAGTGGTGAGAATGGGCATCCTTGTCTTGTTCTGGTACTCAAGAGGAATGCTTCCAGCTTTTGCCCATTCAGTATGATGTTGGCTATGGGTTTGTCACAGATGGTTTTTAGTATTTTGAGGTATGTTCCTTTGAAGCCTAGTTTGTTGAGGGTTTTTAACATGAAGGGATTGTAGAATTTTATCCAAAGCATTTTTTTCTATCTATTGAGATAATCATGTGGTTTTTGTTTATATGATGAATCCATTTATTGATTTGCATATGTTGAGCCAAACTTTCATCTCAGGAATAAAGCCTATTTGATCGTAGAGGATTAGTTCTTTGATGTGCTGCTGAATTCGGTTTCCTAGTATTTTGTTGAGGACTTTTGCATCTATGTTCATCAGGGATATTGGCCTGGAGTTTTCTTTTTTTGTTGTACCTCTGCCAAGTTTGGGTATCAGAATTCTGCTGGCTTCATAGAATGAGTTAGGGAGGAGGCCCTCCTCCTCAGTTTTTTTGGAGTAGTTTCAGTAGGAGTGGTACCAGCTCTTCTTTGTATATATGGTAAATTTGGCTGTGAGTCAGTCTGGTCCAGGGCTTTTTCTGGTTGGTAGACTTTTTATTACAGTTCAATTTCGGAACTTGCTACTGGTCTTCTCAGGTTTTCAATTTCTTCCTAGTTCAATCTTGGGAGTTTGTGTATTTCCAGAAATCTCTCCATTTCTTCTAGGGTTTCTAGTTCATGTGCATACAGTTGTTCATAATAGTCTTTAGGGCTTTTCTTTTCTGTGGGGTCAGTGATAATGTCCCCTTTGTCATTTCTGACTGCGTTTATTTGGATCTTCTCTCTTTTTTGTTTATCAGTCTAGCTAGCAGTCTATCAGTCTTATTTATTCATTCAACAAAACAATGTTTGATTTTGTTGATCTTTTATGTGGTTTTTCACATCTCCATTTAGTTCAGTTCAGCTCTGATTTTGGTTATTTCTTTTCTTCTGCTAGCTTTGGAGTTGGTTTGATCTTGTTTTTCTAGTTCCTCTAGGTGTGATGTTAGGTTGTTAATTTGAGTTCTTTCTAACTTTTTGATGTGGGTGTTTAGCACTTTAAACTTTCCTCTTAACACTGCTTTAGCTGTATGCCATAGATTCTTTTGTCTTGTATCCTCATTTTTGTTAGTTTCAACGAACTTCTTGATTTCTGACTTAATTTTATTTTTTGCCCAGAAGTCATTCAGGAGCAGGTTGTTCAATTTCCATGGAATTGTATGGTTCTGAGATATCTTCTTGGTATTGATTTCTATTTTTATTGAGCCATGGTCTGAGAGTGTGGTTTGTATGATTTTTTAAAAAATTTGTTGAGAATTGCTTTATGGCTGAGTGTGTGGTCAATTTTAGAGTATGTGCTACATGCAGATGAGAAGAATGTATACTCTGTTGTTGGGTGGAGTGTTCTGTAGATGTCTTTTATGTTCATTTGGTCAAGTGTCAAATTTAAGTCCTGAATATTTTTGTTAGTTTTCTGCCTTGATGATCTAATACTGTTAATGGGGTGTTAAAGCCTCCCACTATTATTGTGTGGTTATCTAAGTCTCTTTGTAGGTCTCTAAGAACTTGTTTTATGAGTCTGGGTGCTTCAGTGTTAGGTGCATATGTATTTAGTGTTGTTGAGTCTTGTTGAACTGAACCCTTTATTATTATGTAATGCCCTTATTTGCCCTTTTTGATCCTTGCTGGTTTAAAGCCTGTTTCGTCTGAAATCAGAACAAAAAACCCTGCTCTTTTTTTGTTTTCCATTTGTTTGATAGAATTTTCTCCTTCCCTTTTCTTTGAGTCTTTGGTGTCATTGCATGTGAGATGAGTCTCTTGAAGATAGTATACAGTTGGGTCTTGCTTCTTTATTCAGCTTGCCATTCTGTGACTTCTAAATGGATATTTAACACGTTTATGTTCAAGGTTAATATTGAAAAGTGTGAATTTGATCCTGTCATTATGTTGTTAGCTAGTCATTACATAGACTTGATGGGGTAGTCGCTTTATAATGTTAATGGCCTATGTACTTAAGTAGGCTTTTGTGGTAGTCAGTAATGGTCTTTCATTTCCATGTTTAGCACTCCTTTAAAGACCTCTTGTAAAGCAGGTCTGGTAGTAACAAATTCTTAGCATTTTCTTGTCTGAAAAGGATTTGCTTATGAAGCTTAATTTGGCTGGATATTAAATTCCTGGTTGGAATTTCTTTTCTTTAAGAATACTAAATATAGGCTCCCAATCTCCTCTGGATTGTAGGGTTTCTGCCTGAAGGTCTGCTGTTATCCTGATGGGGTTCCCTTGTAGGTGATGTGCCCCTTCTCTCTTGCTGCCTTTAATAATTTTTCTTTTATATTAACCTTGGAGAATCTGATGACTATGTGTCTTAGGGATGGTTATCTTTTATAGTATCGTAAGGGAGTCCTCTGAATGTATTGAATTTGAATGTAGACCTCCTAGTGAGGTTGAGGGCATTTTCATGGACAATATCCTCGAATATGTTTTCCAAGTTGGTTGCTCTCTCTCCTTTTCTTTCAGGGATGCTAATGAGTTGTAGGTTTGTTTTCTACATAATCCCTTGTATGTCAGAGGTTTTGCTCATTCTTTTTAATCCTTTTTTCTTTATTTTTGTTGACTGAGTAGATTAGAGGAACTCGTTTTTGACCTCTCATATTCTTTCCTCAGTTTGGTCTATTCTGTTGTTAATACTTCTGATTATATTATAAAATTCTGGTAGTGATTTTTTCAGCTCTATCAGATCAGTTTGGTTCTTTATAAAAATGACTATTTCATTTTCAGTTCCTGTATCATTTTACTGGATTCCTTAGTTTCCTTGGATTGGATTTCACATTTCTCCTGAATCTCAGTGACCTTCATTGCCATACAGATTTTGAATTCTGTGCCTCTGATTTCGACCATTTAAGCCTGGTTAAGAACCACTGCTGAAAAGGTAGTGCAATCATTTGGAGATAAGACGACACACTGGATTTTTGAGTTGCCGAGTTCTTGTGCTGGTTCTTTCTTATCTGCATGGGCTGATATTCCTTTAATCTTTGAAGATGTTGTCCTCTGGATGGGGTTTTTTGCTGTTACACTCTTTGATGCTTTTGAGGATTTGACTGTAGTATAAGTTAGGCTCCATTGACTGGCTTCATTTCTGGATGATTTCAGGGGACCAAGGCTCAGCTCAACACTTTTGGGCTGTGTGCTCTAACACTGGGAGCCTGGGACCAGGCCCATGGCTTTGTTTGGTGGCCATGAGACTGGCCCCAGCCCCCCAGGATTAGAGCACACAGCCCAAAAGTGTTGAGCTGTTAAGCACCTGCTGTGCTGGAAGGTCCTAGGTATTTATTGCTGGTTTGCTGGCAACAATACTGCAATGGTGGGGTGCTAGCAAAAGTGCTTAGTTGAGGTGGTGACAGTGGGGTCTGCATACATGCATGTGTAGGCACCAATGGGGTAGCGGGGTCCTCATGCATGTGTGTGCCTTGCAAAGTGATAGGGAAAGCTGTGGGTGAGTATGCATTAGCAAAGTGGTGGTGGGGAGATCCATCTGCAGAAGCTTGCCAATGGTTAGATGGGGTCTGCCAACAAAGGAGGTATGGTGGCGGCCACTGGGAAGCACCCTACTTGGGCATCCAAAGCTGTGCTGCAAGCAGGCACAGTCAGGGAGGGAACCCAGGATAGGCCAGCCGACAGGGTGTGCTTAGATTAGCCTGGACCATCCCATGGGCAAGACAGATCCAACAGTCAACAAAAGCCAAAGCCACTTAGAGGAGTGTGGCGAGCCTTGAGGGAAGGGTGCCCCTGGTCATACTCCACAGTAGCTATTCCCACATCAAACCTTCTGGGCTCCTCACAGACTAGAGTCCTGCACCTGACAACTCTCCAAACAGATCTTCCTGCAAGCTCAAGTGTCTGCGGGGGTTGTGAGGTCTCCTGTAGCTAGGATTCTAGAGGTCTGTGGTGACAGTGGGCCACTCTTTGCCTGTTTAACTCACTCCTTCCCCAGGGTCTGCACTCTCCCTCTGTCCATTCTCAATACCTTCCTTCTGAAGATCTGCTTGGAGTGTGCCAATCTTGTTGGTCTGGTCTCTCGGTGGGGAAAGCTCCTCTTAGCTGCATCTAGTCAGCCATCTTGGCTCTTCTCCAACATATTTAATTACTCTTGAATTCCTCCCCCAAATTTTATGGACCTATGTAGGTATTTACCTATTGTAGGAAAGAAATAAAAATGCTCAATGGCTTAATCAGGATGTTTTATTTGGAGCTTATTTGGTTGGAAGAAACAGAGACCCATTCAGACTAGCTTAAAGGAAGGGGAGTATTATAAGGAGGGAAACTGCACAAACATGGAAGTTATGCTGTGACCCTACTGAGACAGAACTGTGGACGAAACAAAGATGCTAAATGGACTACAGCAGCAGTTCTCACTACAGCTTCCTTGTTCATGTGAGTCAGCTTCACTGTGGGTCTGTTCATCTCTGATCATTTTGCCCTCCAATTGCCTATCCCAGGGTTTAATCTAGTCTGTAGAAAAAACAATCAAACAGTTTGTTTTTCCTGTACTCTCACACCCCACAATGCAGCTAACGTTGTCTACTTTAAATCAATTCTGGCACTATCTACCTGGACATAGCATCAGATCCCACAGGTTGAAGGCTCATTTCTACAAGCCTTCCCCTTGCTTCAGATATCAATTGCAAGCCCCAGATTGTTTTCCCTGTGCTTCTCATGGAAGGGAATAAATCGAGGCCACCACAACCTCCACTTTGGATTTGATTAATTTGCTGGAGCAGCTGACAGAACTCAAGAAAACACTTAACATTTACTGGTTTATTTTAAGGATATTACAAAGGATACTGATGAGCACCAGATGGAGAAGATGCATAGGAAAGGCAAGTGGGAAGTGATGCAGAGTTTCATGCTCTCTCGGTGCACTACCTTCCAGGAATCTCCACATGTCCAACTATCTGGAAGCTCTCTGAATACAGTCATTTTGGTCTTTTATGAACACTCAACTATGTAAGCATGATTGATTAAGTCACTCGGTATTGGTGATCAATACTTTCAGCCCCTCTCACCTCCCCAGAAGTTGAGGGGTAGGGCTGAAAAGTCTCAACTCTCTAATCATGCCTTGGTCTTTCCTGTGACCAGCCCCTATCCTGAAGTTACCAAGGGACTGCCAGCCATCTGTCAACTCATGAGCACACAAAAATATACATCACTTTGGAAATTCCAAGGATTTTAGGGTTTTTATGTCAGTAAACAGAGACAAAGATCAAAGATATATTTTATAATACTACAGCTGCTTTTGACTCACAGAATCCCTAGTAGTTTGATAAACTGTGTTGTTATTTAAAGTTGAAAAGTCATGTTCTAAACCATGACTATTTATGGCAGCAGGGGCTATGAAGAGTGGGGCAGACTCACTTTGAATTTCTGTGAGATCCAGGCAATGAGTGGCAGCTCCAGGATAGGAGACCAGCAGAAAAGGTAGTTACCTAGTTTTTTCATATGTGAGTGGATCCTTCTGGATGTAGAAAAAGCCTGAACTTGACGTTAGAAGACCTGTGTTCAACATATAGCTCTTTTATTAACTAGCTTTATTCTGCATAATCTTGGGAAATGACTTCATATCAGTTTCCTCTCTATAAAATGTGGCAAGAATATATATCTCAGAAGATTATTTTAAGACTTAAATAAATCAAAGGTTGAAAATGTTTAATAAAACTAAAAGCATCAGACAAAAGCAAAGGAATAATTACTTCAAAGTACCAGAGTGTCAGGTTAATTGTTGCTGCAAGGAAAGCAATGCAAGATAGCTGCTTATGTATAAATATCAGCTTCACTGTCCATTTTACACATGGATGTAATATATTATTGCATCACCTCATGCATGAGTTTTCCAGAACACTGAAGAATAAAGTTAACTACTTCCATATGAATTAAGGGGACCATATGGATGATTCTGACTTCATTATTGTTGAGGAAAATCTGAGGTTTGGAAAGGCTAATTTACACTGGTAGTAAATTATAGAGCAGGATTTGAAGTCATTAGGATCACGAAAGCTATAGTTTTCTATTTAGAGTAAAGCGTACCAGTCTCTTTAATGGCTGATTTTTCCATCTATGCTACTACCTCTTCCCTTGTCTTCCTGAGGTAAAAATCAGGAATTATAAACCATGTGAAATCTCACTACGTCTAACCAACTCAGGAGTCATTACAATACAGCCTAGGCCAAATGAGGTTCATTGTTTATGTTGGCTAATGATGGTTTTTACATATGGGTATGGTTTTATTTATTTTTTCTTTTCTTTCTTTTTCTTTCTTTTTTTTTTTTTTTTTTTTTGTGACAGGACCTCATGCTGTTACCCAGGCTTGAGTGCAGGGCGTGATCTTGGCTCATTGCAACCTTGACCTTGCAGGCTCAAGCAATCCTCTGGCCTCAGTCTTCTGAGTAGCTGGGAAAACAGGTGTGAGCCACCACACCTGGCTAATTTTTGTATTTTTTGTAGAGACAGGTTTCGACATGTTGTCCAGGCTGGTCTCGAACACCTGGGCTCAAGTGATCCTCCTGCCTTGGCCTCCCTAAGTTCTGGGATTACAAGCATGAGCCACTATGACTGGCCAATAATGTTTTAATATTTTTAAATGAACAAAAATGAAAGCAGAATACATTTTGAGACATGTGAAAATTACATGAAATTCAGATTTCAGTGACCATGAATGAATTTTTATTGGAACACAGCTACACTCATTTATCTATGTTTTGTCTATTGTTACTTCCATGTTACAACAGCAGACCTGAATAGACAGAAAGGGTATGGTAAGTGAAATCTGAAATATTTACTACCTGGCTTTTTACAGACAAAGTGTGCAAATCCCTAATCTAAATCATAGGTTGTTTTTAATTTTTTAAAAACTTAATAAGAGAATGGTGTTTCATCAATTGTTATCAAAGGATTTAAATTGAAAACGAATTGAAGTGGGGAAGTATCCCTCTATTGTGAACATAAAACCTAGCACACAGTTTCTGGAGACAATTTGGCTACATATATAAAAATCCCTTGTAAATGTGGATAACATTTGACTCAACAATTTCATTTCTAGAAAATTTTGCTAAGGAAATAACTAAAAATCTGTGTGAGGATATGGGAAAGCAGAACCACTTATAATGGTGAAAATTTGAAAACAGACCAAAGGCTCGAACATAAATAATTAATTCAGCTATCACATATTCACAAAATGAAATGCAATAAAGTCTTAAAAATAATGCAAACCTATATTGAATTGCAAAGATAATACATGTTTAATGAACAGCATGGTACAAAAAATATGATACTATATTCTGGTAAAATTATATGCTGTGACATTTTATTAAGCATTATAAAAATATAAAAAGTGGAACAGCAGAAAAATGTAGCACTTACTATCAAGTATTTTATTAGACAACTCTACACATTATTTTATTTTAAATTCACAACAAGCCAGTTGCAGTGGCTCATGGCTGTAATTCCAGGGCTTTGGGAGGCCAAGGTGGGAAAATTGCTTGAGGTCAGGAGTTTGAGACCAGATCTGCAATAAAATGAGACCTTATCTCTACAAAAAATAAAAGTTTTAAAAATTAGCTGGGTGTGGTGGTGCATGCCTGTAATCCGAGTTACTTGAGAGACTGAAGCAGGAGGATGACTTGAGTCCAGGAATTTGAGGCTGCAGCAAGTTATTATTGTGCCACTGTGCTCCAGTCTGGGTGATAGAGCAAGACCCTGTCTCTAAAAATAAAATAAAATAATAAAATAGAATTTCACAACAATCCTGTGAGCTATGCACTCATTTTTTAAAAAACAAAAATTAATTTAATTTAATTTTCTGGGATACATGTGCAGGACATGCAGGTTTGTCACACAGGTTAACATGTGCCACGGTGGTTTGCTGCATCTATCAACCCATCACCTACCTATTAAGTCCAGCATGCACTAGCAATTTATTCTGATAGTCTCCCTTCCCCTACCCCCACCCCCCGACAGGCCACAATGTGTGTTGTTCCCCTCCCTGTGTCCATGTGTTCTCATTGTTCAGCTCCCACTTATAAGTGAGAACATGTGGTGTTTGGTTTTCTGTTTCTATATTAGTTTGCTGATGATTACTTCCAGCTCCACCTATGTCCCTGAAAAGGACATGATCTCTTTCCTTTTTATGGCTGCATAGTATTCCATGTTGTATATGTACCACATTTTCTTTATGCAGACTATCATTGATGGGCATGTTGGTTGATTCCATGTCTTTGCTATTGTGAATTTCACCCACTTTTTAATTGTATTTTTTTGTGTGTACCTAGCAGTGTCTCAATTTTTCAAGTATGGAAACTGAGGCACAGAAAAAAGTAAGTTGCCTAAGGTTACATAACCAAGAAACAGTGAGGTCAGAATGAGAAAGCTCATGTTCTTTGTATGCAACTACACAGTTTCTCCTTTCAGGATTAGGTTGAGGGTTTTATTTTAATAAAAATATAACTGCAAATTTCAATAAATTCTTGAGTATAAGAAGTTGATGCACTTCTTATAATTAGCATTGTTTAGATGGGTTTTCAATCATAAGGATGTAATTCACTTACCAGTCATTTATTGTCTGTGTGATAGTGGACAAGTTATTTAGCCTTATGGATTCTCATTTCTTTAACATGAAATGAATATAATAATATTTATCTCATTTTTATAAATATTTATCAATTATAATTAAATAATAATATTTAACAAGAGTTATTCTGAAGATTAAAAGAGACAATGTATCAAAACCTTTAAGGCATATTTGAAAAGCAATACATTTTGATTCCATTAAATACATTATAAGCAGTAAGAACCGTAATTTACCAGTATGTGTCTGTATATAAATTGCTGAAGATACCAAACAAGTGAGTGTTATTTAATTCTGCTTCTTAAAACTGGTTATTCTCTGTTTATAAACTCTAATTTACATAAGAGATCATTCTTGGGTTTAATCTTTTTTTCAAGGAATGATCCTAAAGATCATTTTTCCACAAGGAAAAGACTGATTTATCACACCCATATCAATCCATAAGCTCTTGCTGTAAAATTCATATAGTTATTGAATTACAGACAAGCACCCTTACTCAACCTGTGTAAGAATTACATTTGTCTGCTGAAGAAAATATGTTAGCTGGCAAGAACAACATACATTTCTTCAAAAGGAGAATTCGAGAAGTTTCCTTTCTAGTGGTGTTAGGACCATAGCTTAGGGAGTTAGGAAAATTCCACCACGCACGAAATAGGTGTTATGGGTTCCTCTTAGGTAGCATGTCTGGGGAATTGGAAATAGCTGAGCACAAGCTTTGCTATTAGTTCAAACACAAGAAAGAAGATTCGGCCAAGTGTCTTGTATAGAGAATAATGGCCCTTGTGATTGAAACACCTTTGCAACAATAAAGATATCTCACCTTGTTCCATGATTTGTACTGTATCACAGTTGGTAATTTGAATTTATTTTTCTGGTGTGTGAATGTTTTTGCTAATTTTTCTTCAATGTTTACTTTTTTCACTTATATTACAGATAGGTTCTTCCTGTCAAATTAATGTAATTAATTGTGTTAAACTTTGATGATTCTCTAGAGAAAACTGGTGAGAAATTTTGCTATACAAAGGGAAGGAATGACATTGAATGTGGATCTGATGATCAGGAAGAAGTATTCTACTTGCTTTCCTATACTTAAACTGTGTTCTAAAAAGACTGGAAGTCACCAATTTTTAGATTACTATTTATTGTGATTCTTGTTGTTATATTACTGCAAAATTTCCTTCCAAGATGAAGGTAAATGCCCCATCTCCTCTTGAATTTTTCCTGCTTTGCACAAATTGTGTTGCTGTGAATGTGCTTCTCTAATCAAGCATGACTGATCCTCTGGCACCAGGAATGAAAGCACGGGCGATATAACTGGGAGGAATTACAAGTTCTCTCTAAGAGCTAGCCTGCAAACCCAGTCTTCTCCTCTCCTTTTCATGCTGGAGTTGTCAGAAACACTTCCCACTAACTAAGAAATTAAAAACTAACTTAATTTTAGAATGAGCACATCATAAAATGTAGATTATTTAGAGTATGCTCACATGTGTTATATGAGAGCATAGGAATTGGATCAAAATAGAAAATAATTCAAAGGCAGTTTTATGATTGCATGATTGTATAATACATTCAAGTGTAGCTGCAGAAGAAATCACAATAAATTATGTAACCAGAATTAATCTACAGTGGTTTTCCAGACTGGCCCTGAAGGCAGATTTTAAATTCATCAATTCATCATCCACTATTCTTATAATGTATAAATGAGAAAACTCAAAAATTATCATTTGAAAATCACAAATCACTTTGGAAATCTAATTGGCTAAAATACAAGGACATAAGCAAGGTCACCATCATCATTTTTTTGTAACTGGAAGAGTTGGTTAAAGGATTTAATCTAAGATAAACAGATGAAAAAGTAATGAAACAGACTTTAATCACTTTATTTTAACCCAACATTCCATTGAGGTGAAGCTGCTTCATATACTTACCAAAGCCTGTTTACCCTTTTGAAAAATTATATTTTGACTTTTCATTATACAAGCAAATAAATCGATTTATATTCATTTAGAAGCCAGTGTCAGTTAGCATCCATGAGCCAGCAAGACAGCAAATCCAGGTGGTTATGAACCAGTAATAAAAGTAGAAGTTGGCTTTCAAACACAGCTGTTGGAGTGACGGGGTGAGAGGCCAAAGCACAGAGAGATGCCTTTTTATCATGGATGATGTTGACAAAACATTGTGTGCCCTGGATGAAAGGCATTTCTAGAGGAAGATATTTATATTCAAAGTTCCCCAAGCTATGAGTGGGGAAATTCTTTTCAGATGGTCCTTCAGGAGCTGGAGAAGATATTGCAATTTGCCACTGTTATATATACAAGTGAAATGAAGAAGTACACCCCAAGATCTTCAGCATCCACCGTTGCTCTGCAAAGTCAGAGTGATCCATTCTAAAACTCAACAGCTTCTCATTTTTCATATTTGGCAGATGCAGATTTTAACCCTGTGCAGCATCTACTCCTGTGGCTTTTGTAACATTTTCTCCTAGGAACATCCCTCCAATGACTGGTCCTTAGTTTTTCTGATCACCCTTTTTCTCTACTTGTCATTCAATATGAAAATTACACTAAGTCTCATTTTGGACTTTTCAATTCTCTCAATTGTGAGCTCAGCCTGAATGACTTCATCTATTCCCTAGAACTGGCATCATTTATATGTTAAAGGAATTTTGGAAATTCCTGTAAGATATTATGAACTTTGGCAAATGAGAACATTAGAATAAATGTCAAATATTTTGGGGCCAAGAAAATTAATAACTTTGTTCTGGCCATTGCTGACTTAAGAATGTCATTCTTCGATGATCAGATGTTTTGTCTCTAAACAAAATAAATAGAGCTAAGGTAAATATATACCTGGTGTCTAATGAGTGAATATCAAGAACAAACAAAGCAACTAGAAGAAAAAGATGCTCTCTCAATTTCAGATGTAACAGTCTTGGGACAGTAGACCAATTAATAGAGCCAGCACTGATGATGACAGAGGAGGAGTTGAAGATTAAAAAAACTCCACCGATGTGATGTAGCCTGCATTCTCCTGGCTCAGATAATGTTTTGAAACTCAATTCCTCTAACTTTCTCTAAAGCAATCAACATCTATAGGCATCCAGAACAGACAAGTCATAGACCTGGGGTGGTCATCAACATTGCATTCATGGTCAACTAGACCCATCCTAAGGGATAACACCTGAGTTTGGAGAGAATAATGCCCTGGGATGAAGGAGAAGAGATGCAAGTTGTAGCTATTATTTCCCATTTTATGCATGGCATCTGATAAATAGGACTCTTTCTATTTCAAAAACCAAGCTTTTGCAATGCTCATTACTGATCAATATGGTTAGGTTAGAGATGATTAGGGCAAGCCACTCATCTTCCTCTTATTTAATCCCCCCTGGCTTGGGACCATCCAGAATCTGGAGTGATAAGAATATAACCATCATTGATCATGATCCCACTTCTAAGATCCAAATGGGAATTAATAATTTCCTGAGATTTCTTTCTCTTTCTTTCCTTCCTTCCTTCCTTCCTTCCTTCCTTCCTTCCTTCCTTCCTTCCTTCCTTCCTTCCTTTTCTTTCTTCCTTTCTTTTCTTTCTTTCTTTCTTTCTTTCTTTCTTTCTTTCTTTCTTTCTTTCTTTCTTTCTTTCTTTCTTTCTTTCTTTCCTTTCTTTCTTTCTTCTTTCTTTCTTTCTTTTTCTTTCTTTCTTTCTTGCTTTTCTTTCTTTCTCTCTTTCTTTCTCTCTCTCTTTTCTTTCTTTCTTTCTTTCTTTCTTTCTTTCTTTCTTTCTTTCTTTCTTTCTTTCTTTCTTTCTTTCTTTCTTTCTTTCTTTCTTTTTCTTTCTTTCTTTGTCTTTCTTTCTTTCCCTTTCTTTCTTTCTCTTTCTTATCTTTCTGGATAACCCACTGACACCTCATCTTCTTCACCTGCATACTGCATCCTAGTTAATTGCATTATCATCTACTTGATTATGAAAGTGAAAAGCCTCAGGTTTATTTCTCCTTCTCGACTAACCAACTCATATTCCATGGTCACTAAGTTCTGTCACTTTTATTTCAAAAGGGTGTTAAGCTTGTTCCTTCCTCCATGCCACCACTGCCATTCTTTGGCCCAGTCTCTAGTGATCTCTCCCTGGTTTCCCCAACTAACAACTCTTTTTTAAAGTACAATCTCAACATTGTTGCCAAAATTACTCTTTCAAAATTCAGATCTGATCACGTCATTTCTCCTCAAAACCTTTAATAACTCTGTGAGCTTACACAATAGAAATCAAGCTTTTGAATATGAATATGACAGAAGATCCAAAATCTGTCTCCAAGCTCCTTTATTTTTATTTCCTGGCCTCCTTTCTTTGGATCTACTTCTACTCCAGATATACCAGGTGTTTTTTATGTTCAGAATGTGTCCTTCACTCATGCCTTTATGCCTTTGCTTTTGAAGTCCCTTATCTCCTTGTCCTTTCTGACTCCCCTTTTGTCCCCTGGATATTTGTGTGACTTAAGCTTCCACCACTTATCACTGTTTATCTTGGGCTATGGTTAGTTGTGTATGATCTGCTTCCCTCACTTGGCTCTGAATGCCTTGAGGGCACTAGAGCAGATGAAGATGTAGCATTCAGTGAGTGTTTATGATTTTTATTTGTTTTCTGTTTAAAAGGGTCCAGACACTATGAGGCCACTCCAGCCAAAAGTGTGGAAAAGACAACTGCAACAAGATGTTAAAACAATATGCTTTTCATATGAGAATCTACTGAGGGGCTGGCCTGATTAACATCAGGTCACAAAAATGTGAGTGAAAAATTGCCCCTTCCCACGTACAGATGGACACAGGAAATGGTATCAAAGATTTGTTTCTATCAGATAAAATACACAAAAATGGGACAGAGTGGGATTTGGTGAGAGGAGACTGATAAGGGATTCCCCACATTGTCTGTGTGTCACACTTCTCTTTTGTGGGGGAGGTGAGGGGGGTGTTACCTTCCTATCCTAAGTTTAATAAAGTGATTTAAAAGGACTACTTGGAAAGCACTGAAATGTGTTCCATGGTGTTGGGGGACACAGATGTTGGTAGACACTAGATTTTTCAGGCTGGAGAAATCTAGTGGCTAGAGGAAGCTGATGGCTCTGATTGGCAGGTCTGAGGAGTGCTGCTGAGTTGGGATCTGCCTCCAATAGAGTTATTAGGGTAGGTGATGCAGGCCAGGTGAGAGATAGGTGGGAGAGAGAGCTGGAGAGAGATATCTTGGGTCCTGTCCAGTAGGACTGCCTAGATGGGCTAGATGCCTCAGTAGAAAGATGCTGGAGGTGTATCACTGGATGTCCACGGAAAAAGAGAAAAGATCTGCTTAAGCCACCACAGTCATGGAGTGCACCATCCCCAATAAAGACCTCTCCTTACTTTTTCTAACCCAGCAAACCCAATACCTGTCAGGAGGGAAAAATGTGAGTCCACAGAGAAGGAAACAGATAACTATGCCACAACCTCAATGCAGGCTTGCAGCCTGAAGGCAAATCCATGGTACAGATCTTACGCCATCTGTTCAGCGTTTTCATTATTTCATGCATTGGACGTTTTAATGTCTGAAATGAGACTCTTTATAATTGAGACCTCTTTTTATAATCAAAATAATTTTATGATCTGAGAATGACTAAAAAGTCATGGGTTTGACCAAGTCTTCAGCTTGAGGCAGGGGAAGATTTCTTTCACCATTCAGTAGGATGTTTAAAGGAACTGTGAGAGACAAAAATAAATTTGTGTTTTGGTCAAAATTCATATGAGTCATGCTTGTTCAACATTCTGGTTACACAGGAAAAGATGAAATATTGGTACTCCGGTATTCACATAATGAGTGTTTTCTGCTTTTTGTGCTTTTGAAGCAGAAAAATGGCTGAGAAGTCCCCTTGGCTTATGTCTTAGTTTTCTGATGCTAAAAAATATCAGCATATTTTCGTTTACTAATATTCCCAAAATTCAACAAGGCTGTCTGAAGTGTGCATTCCACATCTAAGGTTTAATAGGGTGTTCTCATATTTTGTGCTGTGAGCTGCAGATCCTTGTTTTCATAAGGAAAATCTAAGTGATATGTCATGTTTATAATGAGGCTGGAAGCAAGAGTGATGTTAAAATATTTAGTGGCTGGTACACTATTATAAGTTAACATATATACTAGAAAACTTGCTTTTATTCTCTAAACAATATGAATTATAAGACTGCTTACTGAGTGATGTGTGTTGTAGTACAAATAGCTCATACAATTTTCCTAGAAATTTCCAAATAAATTGTTGAATTTTAGAAATTTTTGGTTGATCTTTGCTTGACTTAGATGTCACTTGCTAGATTTTTTTTTTTTTTTGTACAAGCTATGACTTGATGCAGAGAACCACATAAAATGCTTCCAATGACTTCAAATTGATTGTCATTGGATGACTTGTATTTATTTATTTGGAAAAAAAAGCATTTGTTTACATAAATGATATTTATTATTCATAAACCTGTTTTATCCTTTGCTGAATAGCAAATATATAAATATTTTTTTAGCCCTTGTAATACTGAAATATAATAAGGTATTATATATCTTGTATTTGGTATCATTAACTGTCATAAAAATGATTTATTAGAATATTTAATTAGGTTAAACCTAATCCATTAGATGAAACATCTATTGTTGGGCTGTTTGGGTTAAAATTCTGGCTCTGCCGTTAAGTTTTAAATGACATAAGCGCCAGTTTCCTCATCTGTAAAATGATGATGCTGATAAATACAGTACAATTAGGAGTTAACGCATGTTTTTAAGGATGCCTGGCACAATCATTAAATAAGAATAAAATTAAAATGGGTAATACCCACATCAGTTGGGCTTTGGGTAGGTTTAAAATGGAGGTGACTATGAATATGGACCATAAAAAACTCCTTACCTTAGGCATCTGTTAGTCCGAATCATCCCATAGGCTAGCCTATCTATTACAACATCCTTCTGTTTGTGGCCTTAGGAACCTGTATTACCCCCTTAGTTTCTGTTGTCTATCTTTTATACCATGCTAAGAGTTCAAGCCCTGTGGTGACTAGTTTTCATAAGCAACCACATGAGAGAGGTTCTTAGGGGATTAGTGACTGACAACAGGTGACCATAGTTAAGGTATGGTTATATGTGCATGAGGTATTTGCCTACCAACATGTCACTAGAGGCACTATCTCCTCTGGGGGGTTCCAATCTCCTTCTGACTTGTAATGCGGGGATGAGGTAGGCAAGTAAGAGCTGTGGCAGGCTGTCTGGCAGGAAACCAGGCTGCTAGGTGTCAGTATAGACTTCCTGTGCTGCCCATCTGGGCTTCCTGCAACAGTTTGTAAGGCACAAGCTAATTCTCAGGAGCCTTTGGGGGGCAGTAGCCACTGGTGATGCCTGGAAGCCAGGGCTTTTGGGGGGACTGGAGCAGGATCTTGAAGACCTTCCTCTGTCCCTTTGTATAGGCTGGAATCAGAGGACATCTGTGGAGCACAGAAGAATAGGTTTGGGTGGCCAATGTGGGCATTGGTAAGGGGGAGGAGGCTTGGGCAGCAAGTCTTTCAATATTGAAGCAACTTATTCAATTAAATAACATGTAAGTTGCCTGAAGATCAGCCTTGGGTTCAAGAACATTGGCTTGTCTAAGCTAGAGTGTTCCCTACCTATGCCTTTCTTTGTTCCTAAAAGGAATAGGCAAGTATCCTATATGTTCAGTCCTACTGAGTAAGATAATAGTTTTTATCATTTCTCACTTGACAATGAGATCTTTACCATAGGTGGCATGACAAGGAAACAAACTCCACTGCAGTTTTTTTTTTCCTTGATTCAATGATAAACATAAGGGGTGTGCAGAAACTTAGATATGTTTATCATGGATATTAACAGTTGCTACTATGACATAAACGGTCCTCTTTTTTTTTTTTTTTTTTTTGAGACAGGACAAAAGCTATAAATATTGGTGTTCCCAGTTCTTTGTCACCCTGAGGATCCCAGTCTAAACCGACTTAACTCCTTGGCTCTAGGATTAGGGGCTCTGGAATTTTGGACTTTTGTTTCATAGAAAGAGGAAAATATTGGAGAGAAAGACAAGTGTGCCTAGGTCAAGGGTTACAAACTCTAGATCTGTAGTTTAATGCTTATCATAATGAGTGAAAAAAGAGGAGTGGGAGAAAACAATAAGCATAGGTGGGCATAGTGGCCAAGTCAAGGGAAGAAACCCCATCTCAGAGGTATCCATGGACAGCTCTGATCAATGGTCACCAAGAGTGAAGATCCAAATCTGGGATGTGTGTGTGAACTTTCTGAAATTTGAAAACACTTTGAAGGCCAAATAAAGCCTATTTGGAGGCCACAGGTTTATTACCTCAATTGAGGCCTGGGACACAGATTGTCTCGGAATTTGAGGGAGTAGAAGTAGGAACAGCTGAGGCATATTTGTGAGGGGAAAGGCATGAGAGGTGGAAAAAGGGGCTTTAAAGAGTGTGTCTATGATGCTGCTTCATCATGCTCAAGAAAATCTAGTGAAGGGCTTAATATTTTGAAACAATTTTATGTTGCTAGACTGTATACTTTTGACAATTTTCTAGCCCTAAATTCTTGAAGTCTCAGGTCTACAAGCAAGTGCCGCATCATAAACAAGAAGAGGAACACTGATCCTTCTGTAAGTTACACTGAATGTTAACCTGTCGTCCTCCATTATTTATCAGTTATTTGTCTCTTGTCAAGGCAAATAAACCTTTCCTTGCCTTGTTAACCAGTAAAAAAGAAACTAACAATTTTATGGTGATTCATGCTACTGGACAAATTTAATCCTCATGGTTTGAAGACTCTTGAGTGACAACATGTGTGCTGATTTTAAGGAATTATTAGACGTACACTAATAATTCTTGCTAGGTTCTACAAAATCTTCATTATTAGCAAAGGGAGACTGAATGAGAAGTGATGCTATTAATAAGAGAAGTAGGTTTTAGTCAAGTTAAAATAGTCTTGAGGGCTGGAAAACGTCTAATACAGACAGAAGTATTTCCTTTACCAGTCCCAGCTTTCTATGTCTTGGTTCCTAGTTTGACATCGGAGGTAGGGATGCTGTCTCAAATAGTCTTTGGGATAATTTTTATCCATTAGAGGGCTGCAATGGAGCTCTTTCTCCTTAAACACATTAGCAGGGACTGAATGAACTGAGTGTTTCTCAAATTTTTGAGTGCAGATGTATCACCTGGGGGAATGTTAGTAAGTTGGTCTGGGGTGCAGCCCAGAAATTTGTATTTCTATCAAGCTCCCTGGTGAAGCCTGAGTATAATCTGAGCTGTAAGGAGCTAAAAAATGAGCAGGGGTGCAGCTATGCCACATATATGTTTTTGTGGCCTGTACAGTATCAATTCCTCTCTTCTAGCAGGAGTAGCCTGAATTAACTTTGGAGGAAATGTTTCCTCTCTGTGATTAGCTCAGGTAGTATGGAGGACAATAAAGCCACTTCTCCTCTTATTCTCCTACTATTCCAACCACCTGTGATTGACTTGGGTATGTGAGCCAAGCCTGGTCAATTAGCGTAAGTAGGCAGGATATCCAAGTATTAATAGTTCAGTGATTTTCAGACCCTGGATTTGAGCTACTACAAAGGGGCTTTCTTTGATAGGTTGTGAAATCTGGAGTTTCTGGTGCCCATTATGGAAGGGGTCCCTGACTGAAAAGGAAGCCAACACAGAGGAAACAAAACTGAAAGTTGGAAAAGGAAAGATTCCTGATGACATTGTTTGAGGGCCTGGATCCAGCCATGCCTGAGGCAGATACACCTGGGTAGTCAGTTACTTGAGCCTACAAATTCACCTTTATGTTAAAGCCCGTTTAATTTGAGTTTTTGTCACTTGCAAAAGATAGCATCCTGCTAATACAGTAGTGATAAAAATAAATTTCCTTATTAATTGAGCTAATAGAAAATCATTTAGTATAGGGCCTGACACATAATAGAAACTCAGCCATAATAATAGCCTTGTTTTCACAATTTTTCTTTGGTTGTATTACACACACACACACACACACACACACACACACACACACACACACACATTGTGTGTATATATATATATAAAATTTTTTTTTTTTTTTTTTCCAGAGGAGAAGCAATTAAACAGTCTGAAACCAAAACTAGCAGTTAGGTGACAAGCAATTTTATTTTGCAAAACAATCACTATACAGCAACAAATACATTTGCAAATTTGATTGAAAAACATGAACTAACTACAACCAGCCATTGAAGAAATGCCTTTCTATGGTAACAGGCTCTAGAATTATCAGAAGAAAGAAACCCCCCACAGATTTGTAACGGTGTGTTGGAACCTCAGAATCCCAGCATACAGAGTATACTTTTTGTTGATTTTTTTTTTCTTTTTGCTAAAGTTGAAGTAGATTTTTATGATTGACATTTTATTTTCTGAGTTTGAAAATAGCTTTTTCCTGCAGAGGGTCTTGGCCTTCACCTACACACCCAAGCTAAAATCCTAGGTGTAAAAAAACCCAAAACATCAATACTTATTTTAGCACGTCAATCTTTGAAGGAATGCTTAAAATTTCCTTACCAAGCCATGAGTCTACTTTATCTCTGGTATTTAGACCATGAGTAGTTTATTTTCCTTATTGTGACTTGAAAAATAGAAGAAAATTGTAATTGCAGCGATGTCAAAATCAACCACATTCAGATTATTTAATAAAATACCGACGTAATGTTATATATTGGCTGATTATTCCATGCTTGCTGTATTACTCTAGGGGTGTGTGTGTATGTGTGTGTGTGTGTGTCTGGAGAAAGTCACTACAATCAGTACATTCTTCCATTTAATGGCTTTCTTTCAGCCTTCCTCAGCCATACCTAGCTGGTGTTACACAGGTGTCATGCTTGTAGGTGGGATGTCAGCCCATCATGCTGCTGGAATTCAGCAGGTGAATCCAGAGAGAGTTGGTTCCTAAATGAACGTGGCCTTTGGAACTCATCAAGAACTCGGGTCTTTCCTGCATCATTATGAGGTATCCAATTTTTGGTTGCAAGTGACCCAGAGGGTGAGTTCACTGGAGAAGTTGGCCTTTTAACTCTTCACAGCTCTGGATTACTTATGTATTCTTATACAGGTTCTCAAAGGCTAAAGCCAGAGAGAAACTGGCAAAGTAGATCTAGAATTGAGACCACGAAGATTTCATTCCTAGATCAGCGTATGTGTGTCCCCACAAGAGTGGTGCTCAAAAAGCTTAATTTGAGTCGTTATCTTGAGAGTGAAGGCAAGATAGGTTCTACCCCTTAACCCCACAAGAAGACCTTTAACCTGTGTGTTTCTCTCTTTTACTGGCACAAATGATCAGTTCCTTTCTGTTAACTTTAATAAAGAATTGTATTTCCATACAAAGCAAGAACATTTATTCATTATAATTTTGTTGTGATTAGAAATAAACGTTTGTTTTAATGCCAAATAGTAGTTTGGTGCATTGTATAATCTTTATTTTTGATATGTATTTGTAATAAACTGACTTTTAGTTGTAGAATGTTTACCTAGTGTTAACTTACATAAAAACTTTAAAGAATGTTGAGAAAAATACTTATTTCACAGGTTAAAACTTTTCTAATGAGCTGTTAACTTCTTTCTAGATAAATTTAATCACTATTTAAGACTATCAAAACATGTAATAAAATACCCTAAGTCTCCACACACCTTTCTTCCATTTTCTGCTGCACTTCAAGGGAAGCTGATGAATAAATTGCCCAGATTGGTCACATCAAACCTCACAGCAATTAATAGGCAGAAAATAGACATATCTATGATCCTAAGGTTTCTAAGGTTTTGACTATTATATAAAATAACTGATTTATAAATGGTTTAATACATGTTTGCCTGTGTAAAATCTCTTAGCTGAGAATGAGTGGTGTGGGTTTGCTCCTAGGGTTTCTTGTATGGCAGTTACATTGGTTGCCATATCCACTGGGTCACCAAAAAGCACCTGTGTCTCTGTCTCTGCATCCCTTGGCTTTTGACTTGGATGTTTCTATACTTCCCTGTTGCCTCAGTCCATCCTCATCATTTCCTCCTTTATATTCAGGAACTGATTTGGCTCAAAGAGATCATACGCCTAGTGGACCATATGATTTTAATGGTTCAGATCCAACCTACCAGCCCTGAGCAAGAAAAAGAAAAGATAAAATACTAAAAAGTGTCCATCCAGCCTGGTAGCTCTTTGTCTTAATCAGGCCATTGACTATTTCATTGCTTATTTGTAAGTCTAAGATGAATGATTTGTGAGAGGAATTAATTGATTTGTGAGTTCTAGACTGTATATACAGTCAGAACAGTATTATCTCTGATAAATAATACTAGATCACACTGTGTTACTTTACAGAGTGCAATGTTGGAGTCTTGGAAAAAAACTGATTTAGATATCTGTGTCTCAAGTGTTTTATAGCTATAGCTTCCCAAAGTACTGTATTTTTTTCTTTCGGATCAGGGGATCTTTACTTTGGGTAAGAAAGACAAACATCTTCTATTAGAGAATTTAATAAACAGATACTATTTGGAAAAATGAGAAAACATGTTTCAAACTATTACTGTTAGTTTCAACTTTCAACTTTAGCAAATGGAAAAAAAGAAAAGTAAAGAAAACATCTTAAGTCGGTTTCATGAATAATAATAGGAATAAACCCCAAACTATCCTGTGATTAAAAGTGAGATAAATTCATAATCTTAAACCAACAATTTGTAAACCCTTTCATGTATAACTGGACCCACCCCCACAAACTCCATGTTGGTGAAAGCAAAGAAAAATAATTTTTTTCTAGCATCACGGGAGAGACTTGTATCTGGCACTAAAACAGGGTTACGGCTTTGAGTTGTTACAGAAAGCAACTTCATGCTAAAATTTTTTGTCTTTTTTAATGTATTTTTTTTTAAATAGGGAGAGAACCCTGCTAACATCTACTTTCACATACCTAAAATTGCAACACCAAAGGGTGCAGGAGACACAGATACTGTGAATAAAGAAGTATAATATTCAAGTATATGAGGAAGTATCACAAATGGCCACAGAGAAATATATATATATTTATATCTATAATACTGTATCAAACAGATGGAAAGGGGGTGTGAAACTGGTAGTGTGGACACAAATCTAGCTGATCAACTGACATTCTAATCAGACACGAGTCCATCCTAATGAAAGTGCATCGTTCCTAAGGGATGCACTTTTATACCACTTCCTCAACCACAGCTCAAATGCTTTGCAATCTATTTTTTTAATTAGTTAAATAATTTATTGGATTGACATACTCTGATATAATTATCCAGGTCCCAAATGTTAATAACTTAATTGAATCTTTCTTCCCATTTATACAAAATAACACTTTAAAAAAACTTATTTCTTACATGCTCTTCCCTTCCTGCAATCAGACTCCTTGGTTTAATTTAACCTGAAATAAGTTACAATGGGCAGTTTTTATCTTCTCACTCAGAAACAGAATAGTGAAATGAGCAGCTTGGATTTAACAAGGCCTTCAGAATGTAGTGGATAGCCTTCAGGCACATGAAAGGTAAAAATGCAATTTTTAAAATAATACTCCATGCAAAACAGAGCAGAGCAAAAATAATTGTCCAATTGAACCCATGTAAAGCCAGTGTCTTCTGTTGCAAATGGAAATCAGGTCAATTTCTGCATGAACTATTCATTTTTTAAATATAAAATTGTAACAATTACTACAGTTTGGGGATGAGATTATTTATTTTATGGTTTATAAAGAATGAATATAACACCTGCTCAGAGCCCACTCCTGCCAAGAGCTCATGCCTAAATATTATTATTTCAATGCTAAATGAGAAATATTCACAAGCCCTGCTTAGCAAGTGCAGCAGTGACATCCTCAGCCAAAGTGGCAAGCTGAGGAGATTCAAGCAGGTTGATGCTTCCAGATGAGGAGACGTTGCTGAGTCGTCGGGGTGATGCCACGCTGGATCTGCCTGGGGACTGTGTAATGATCTCAGCCCCATGGTCCACACGGGCTTTAGCATGCTCTCTGAAGTTCAACTTTTGGCTGTCAATCTGTTTAAGACAAGCATCAGTCCTCGTTAACTCACGCATCTTAACTGGCCCCTAGTTCTTTCCCATCTCCCAGGGCTGATATTAATGACTTCTATTCACCTCTGTTATCCCTACTTCTTATTTGTCCAGGTCTTTAATCTGGGACCTATTTTGATGAAGAGTATTTCAGAAGAATTTTTTTTTTTTTTTTTTAAAGACAACATTGGCTCATAACCTTGTTTCTTACCTTGACGTTACCACCTCCAGGTACATGATGAGCATTATCAAGAGAACCGACTTTAGCTTGGGCCTTTTCTTTGAAATCTAGTTTTACACTCTCAATTTTCACACGTCCGCCACCTACGAGGGAAGAATTACCTTGATATAACTATATCTTGCATTTGTGGTGATTATTTTCCAAAAATGATTGCAGTAGATAGACTGCTGAAAACCATAAATTTATTAACTTTACCATCCCTCCAACCATATATGTGAATGGAATCTTTTAGAATTTCTAGCTTATGTCATTTTGTCAGATGATCCAAGACCATAACACCCTTCTTATACCATTATATGGATTGCTTCACATATTAATACCTTTCTTCTTTACCCACGTCTAACCTAAGAAATCAGAGCGGCTTTTCTTTTTGGTATAACAAACACTCTAAAAACTAGCAAAATGAAAAGATCTTATTTGAATCCTTTCTAAAAGTTGGAACATTTAGTCTCTTATTTCTAAGGGACCAAATTAAATGTAAATGAAACTCTTCTTTATTCTTCATGGTAACAGGTTACTTATCCAAAGAAGATTTAGGCTGGAAGTGGTGCACATGTGGGCAATATATTCATTTATAAATGTTCAACATTGAAAGCTTCACTGATGAAATGAGTCACGAGCTAGGTTGTTTATGACTAGTAAGCTTTAAAAGCCTCCCGTTTTAATTCATATATGGAGTGACAGATCATCATCTCTTTCTTGTATGAATGCCATAGGACCAATCTGACACTGACCTTGATCTGATAATATTGAGACAGAGTTTTGACTATGCCATTTTCCCTAATGCTAATCAGTCTAGAACCCTGATCTGCTGATTGTAACAGAGCCACGCTGCACTCTTCAGTGTAGTCTTCCCCCTCTCTACATGTCTTTCTCAAGCTCGCAAATATGGAAAGTTCTACACTGGCTAAGTTATTTGTTGTCCTTGAGCCTGTCCTTGACCATTTCTGAGTGTCTGCTGATGTGTTTGATCTGCATAAAAAGTGAAATGAGACTCCTTATTTACTCGTCTCCACCTAAGAGATTTGCTTTCACTTTAACAGCAACTTTGTTTTGAGCACATGCGTTCTTCTGGAAAGCCAGTGGTAACGTAGGTCTCACTTGTTGGTTGTGATGTATTTCGCAGACTACATATTTCAAAGCTGCTCCAACAAACATGTGGAGTATATAAAGTGCACTTTGCTTGGGAGTTTGATTTTGAAAAAATGCCTGAGGGACTGTATGGAAATATGAAAGAGATTTTGCAATTTTGGAATCTTGTTGCTCATGTATCTCTGTAGATGAAGGAGGAAGGTTTGTTAAGGCTTCACAGGTCTCTTAAGTCATGAGGTATTTTTTTCATGCAATATCTAGACATCTATGTTAATATCCAACTGCCTGGCCAGGGGCCTCTTGAAATTATATTACACAATTAGATTACATTGTGGAGAAACATCCATTTGTTCTTCTTTTAAGGCTTATAAACTGTATGATGTTATTTAACTCATGCTTAGAGATGTAGTTATCCTTCCCTCAAAATATGCCTCATTTTTTAGAGCGTTATTCTTCCCACATTTTACCTGGCCATATGGGTCTCACTTGTTGGTTGTGATGAGATGAACATGATTTGTAATGATTCATAAAACAGACTTATCTTGGTTAGAGGTTAGAGGATATTGGACTTTCAACTAGATAAGAACAACTTCACTGTGATCTTATTTTTGTATTTTTGGTAGCCTCTGATAGAAATCACTTACTTTTCTTTTCTTTTTTTTTTTTTTTTTTTTTTTTTTTTTGAGACGGAGTCTTGCTCTGTCGCCCAGGCTGGAGTGCAGTGGCCGGATCTCAGCTCACTGCAAGCTCCGCCCCCCGGGTTTACGCCATTCTCCTGCCTCAGCCTCCCAAGTAGCTGGGACTACAGGCGCCCGCCACCTCGCCCGGCTAGTTTTTTGTATTTTTTAAGTAGAGACGGGGTTTCACCATATTAGCGAGGATGGTCTCGATCTCCTGACCTTGTGATCCGCCCGTCTCGGCCTCCCAAAGTGCTGGGATTACAGGCTTGAGCCACCGCGCCCGGCCGAAATCACTTACTTTTCTGATTATATGTTGTGTCAACATAATCTTGCTAAATTTTTGCTAAAATGTCATTTTTTATTGTTGGAGACGGTCTGCTCTGTTGCCCAGGATGGAGTGAAGTGACAGGATCATAGTTCACTGCAACCTTGACTTCCTGGGCCCAGGTGATCCTCCCACCTCAGCCCTCTGAGTAGCTAGGATTACAGGTGTGCACTACCACATTCAGCTTATTTTTAATTTTATTGTAGAGATGCAATCTCACTATGAACTGTCTTCTGAGAGGGAAAAACAATAACATATTATTGACCCAAAACATATTCAGAAAAGGAAGCTTAAGAAGTCTATTTCTGATGAAGTCCCTCTAGAAATTCTTATGCAACTGTTAGAGAATCCAGATATCTTAAACTCAGAGATCTATGCCTTTGATTTTTCAAATAATTCTTTCACCCATCAGGAGCAGTAATTGTGAAAGACTATTATCTTTGTCAAGCTTTATAAATGAAGTTGAGAAGAACAGATATTTCAATGTGTGCCTCCAGATGTTTATTTTCTTTATTTTCTCTTTAGATATTCCACATTCCAGAATAACTTTGTGAAAAGGTTGCTGCTGTCAAGGATTATTATGCTTACACTTCTTTATGAATTTAGTCATTTGATTCAGTTATAATAGAAGCAAGAGCTAGATTTAGAAATAGGTGAGAGTCCATGACAACAGCCTTTTATGACCAACAAATCATACACAAAATAGTTCCTTGGCTATATAAATTTTTTTCCATACATCTAGATCACAGGTGAGTTTGACTAACTATAACCTTACTGTCTAGGTTAAAGAGTGCAGCATTTTCTTCTGTATTCTGAAAGAAAATAGGCAGTGTTGCCAAGTATTCCAGCCATGCTGTTGACACAGCAGTACAAAGTCAATTCAGTGTTTGTACACTTCAGCTGTGGACAGGGGAATTTCGAAGATATGCAGTATGGGACAACCTTCCTGCTGCCTCATGAAAAACAGAGAAGCTAATTCCATGGCAGCAGTTCTGAAACTGGTAGTGAAGACTTCATAAATATAGTTTGTAACTCTTTGATTTGCTTTATAACAGACAGCCATTGACAAAATGAATCCTGATTTCCAGATGTTTTCAATGCATTTATCCATTTTGAAATTTATTCTACCTATCTTTGCTTTTCAACCAATAATTTATTAATAATTTTCTCCTGACTAGCAGAATAATTGTCAGCTAACAGCTCAATTGTTATTATACCTTGTTTCATGGGAAAAAAACCTGTTACTTTGTTTTTATGTTAAGATGCCAAACACAGACAGTTAAAACCACTTGCTTTCCTTTTGTTCTCAGGGATAAATGAATTGTGTCAAAATATTCTCAAGAAAATTACAAATTTGACAGTCATCTTTTATTACATATCTATGGAGGTAGAGTTTTTTCTTTGGGCAGGGTCTTGCTCTGTTGCCCAGGCTGGAGTGCAGTGGTGTGATCATAGCTTGCTGCAGCCTCGAACTACTGAAACTAAGTAATCCTCCTGCCTCAGCCTCCCAAGTAACTAGGACTACAAGCATGTACCACCATATCTGGCTTATTTTTATTTTTTAATTTTTTATTGAGACAGGGGTTTCCCTATGTTGCCGAGTCTGTCTCAAACTCCTGGCTTTAAGCAATCCTCCTGCCTTGGATTCCCGAAGTGCTGGGATTACAGGCATGAGCCAACATGCCCACTCTACAGAGGTAGAATTTAACAAAAACATGTAATACACGATATTCAGGAAAAGTGACTCATAATGTTAGATTTACATTTTAAAGGGAGAAAATCTCCCAGTAAGTATGAATATAAATTCTACTTTAGAGCACTAGTCGTATGAGATACTTTGAAAAACCAAAAGAGGTTCATGGTCAAATAAGTTGAGGAAACATTGCATTCTGCTGGAGATTCATGGTGTTTACGGACCTAATAAAGAATCTGAGAAATTCACCAGATAAATAGATTTCTTCAGCTTTGCAAAGCTACATTTTACATAATGTAGAAAGCCAATTTTAGGAAAAAAAAACTTTGGAAATGCTACCTCCATTCAATGTTATTATATATGAATACATGATCTGATATATTTTATAGACTACATATTTCAAAGGAGCTCCAATAAGCATGTTGAGTACATAAAGATAAATGCATCTTATGTACCTTTTAATTTTTAATTAAAATGTGTCCTCTTCATTGTATGATTGGGTTCACTTTTCCCCAATGAAGATGCCTTGAAATTTTCAATTTTAGTTTCTATTAATAAAAATGTGAAGTATCCAGATTTTAAAACATCCTTCCAATTAGGTATTTTGCAACAACAACAACAACAACAACAAATTTTCTCATCCAACCAAAAAAATTGGAATATTTCTTGATTCCAATTAAATATTTCTCAAACTACTAAAAATTATTTATTTACCTGGCCTGTGGCGGATGTTCTTCAGAGAGCCACATTTGGATGTCACATGGCTTAGGTCTATTTTCTTGGTAACAATTTGTACCTATGTGAACCACATAAGACATGCTTAAAATAGTTCAAACATTGACAAAAACCCAAGCTCATACATAAAATTTAGAAACATACCCAAAGTCACAACATGCAACAACATAGCTAGAAACCCAAACTGAAGTACACACACAAACACAGGAAGACATATTTTCCCATATATTCTCCCACATGTTTGGATTGGAAAGAAGAACCCAAGTGAAAGAAAACCCTAGAATAGAAGATTTTATTAGTTGAAAGCAGATTACGACACAGGAGGATAGAAACATATTAACAAGGCAAGCTTCCACTCAGAGAACTAAGCAACACTGTGTTAAACCTTTCCATAAGCAAAGAGCCAAGAGAAGAGATGCATTATTCTTTATAAAGTGATTTTTACATAAAAGTGACCAATGTTGCTCATAGTTACAAGAAGACCAACATTGTTTTAAGATACAAGAAGTTCTGAATGTGCTTTTCTAAGTTGTTTTCACATTGTCTTAGCTAGATGAAATTTTTCTTTCATACCAAATTATAAAATGATAGCAACAGGTTTTTTCTTCTGTGTTTTACTGAAAATATTTCCTCTCCCAATATTTGAAGCAGTGCTTCTCCAAGTATGGTCCATTGCCATCTGCACGAGAGTACTTGGGAATTACTGAATCACAGGCATCATAAGGACAGGGCCAGGATGTCTGCATATTTAAACAAGGGATTCTTTCCTAGAGGAAAATTTAAGACTATTGTTTTGGGAGATAAAGCTCCTCTACTTACTTTAAGATCTTTAATTATCCTAGTTTATCCTTTTCCACTTAGGTGTTTTGTCCAGCAGCACCTGTGTAAAGGATAGCTGGGTTCATCCTCTGATATCCTCAAGGTAATTACCAGGACTGGGGCTACTTTCATGAAAGTACCACACGGTATATACTTATAGTCTGGGGAATAAGGAAGAGTGGCAACCACAGAAATGTAAAGATTAACCCTGAGGCTTAGCCTAGCATACTTGAAGTGGGCCAGCAAACATTGCTATGGACTCTCAATGACAGTGACAGTTTTAAGCTCAGTGAAGCTACTTTGATTATCAGGCAACAGCTGCTTGTAGAAGGCACTTGCTTGTCTCTCTCTCTCTCTCTCTCTCTCTCTCTCTCTCTCTCTCTCTCTCTCTCTCTCACTCTCTCTTTCACTGCTTGATTCTACTTCTGCCCAGTTGGGAAGCAAGTAGCCAAGAGTTACTAGACAGGTGAGATTCTAGACTCAACACCTTGTAAATTACTTGAGTAACGGATGATCAGAAACTGAAGTTCAAAGAGATAGGATCTGTAGAATATAGTTAGCCTGATCACCTTTGAAAAACTATTCTTATTTTATAAAGAACCATGCTTCCTTTAGCTTGAGATTGACCATTTCAACTCTGCCTCAACCACACTTAAAAAACATGGAATCATCATTCCCTTCCTCTCACAGGATATTATTTACACTAAATGAAAGAGACAGGAAAAAAAATCCCATCAAACTAAAGTGTACACTGGACTTGAATCCTTTCACTTTGAATTATAGATGAACCATGCTCCACTAGTTTTGTATTATTCTAAATGATACCCTTACTTTCATGAATAATGAACCACTGAAGATTGACATTACATACTTTGGGCATTTACAAGTATATCAGTCTTTGCCTCATGGGTAATGTACATGGAGCTAGAAAAATATGTGCCCAGCTGACTTTTGCAGTGGAGTAGAAACAATGTGAGAAAATACATTGAAGACAAGAAGGTCAGCAACAAAGTTGGCAAGTGAAGTGGTTTTGCCATTCTCCAGAAAACCATGGTGCATTCCATCGAGGTTTTCTTTCCCAAATCAAAGCAAGAAATTCCCTGATGATCTTACAGGGAAGGATGGGAAGTCCATCACTGAAAATGCAAGACTACAAGCTATCATACCAGGGAGACATGTGGAACAGCAGTGAGAAAGGAGCAGTGTGTTGGAAAGAGGTGGGAAAGAAGGCAGGGTGCTGGCTGTGCAGGTGGCTCCACGCAATCAGGACAGCTTTCTAACAGGCACTTCTACTTACATTTCCGCCCCCAGCCGAATGTTTGATGTTATCCTTGGAACCACATCTGGACTGAACTTTGCTAAAATCGATCTTCTTGTTTAAAATCCTAACCTAAAAGGAATTGGAGGTAACTTCACTGTGCACTTTTCTATCAAGATGCTGGATAAGGGGAACCAGAATGGGTAGCATCAAAGAGGCTTTAGATTCCCTTCCACCTACACATTCATTTAAGAGAAAATCTCACTCTGGAACTGAAGAACAGTTCTGTCATGTAAATCTGAGCCCCTATTCTTCTGCACCCTCAAGGGTCAAATGTAAGAGAGGCTTCGAAATTCCACTGTACTTAGGTATGATCTGGAAACAGTTGTACAGATTGAAAAATAAAACTTGAATCACCTGTGATGGGGAGGCTACGGATGTTGTCAGCAACACTGGGACTCAGGCTCACTCTAGTTAAGGGTCAATAGTGGTTAACACTAAATCTTGTTCAGCACAGGACCCTAGAGGATGTGCCATTCCCTCACCCCATCAGAGTCAGCCATCACAATTATCCCACACTTGAATGTTCTGTTGGTCCACACAGCACAAATGGGGCTCACACATGGTGAATGCTCTACATCAGAGTTCTCATTCATCTAGGGTAAGAACCCCCGGTTTCCCAGGAGGGTCAACAAAGAAAGTTTGGGTTTCACAATTCCCTTGCAGGTTTGGTTCAGTGGCCTCCTGAAGGCCCCTTTCTGGCAACTTCTCAAGAGCAGTCATTTTCCATGAATGATCATATGGAAGCATTATTTCCATTTTTAGAGGCAAGAAAACCTATTGGTCAGCTGACCTGTAACTAGGTCATACAGACATAGGTCAGGCCTTGATTGAGGCCAGCAGATTTGAGGTTAGGTGTTTTATTTGTATTTCTGGGAAGTCAAACATTCATCTTGAAGACAACAGCAGATCCAGATCTGGAAGGACATTACTCTGGTTTAATGTACAATGTTACAACTTTCATGACTTATTTCATATGTCTTTTGAACCTTGCATCTTTTGGAGGACAAAAAAAGCAATCAAAGCATGGAAAGAAAGCTTTATTTGTGTTATTGTTATTTGTTCATTTTGTTTTACTTTGGTTACTTCTACTCCTTCTCTTTCCCATCTCTGCAATAGTTAAAGAAAAAAAAATAACATTTTCAATGCTTTAGGGGACAGTTTATCCTCTTATTTAAAAACTCTAAATAAATTTACCCTAGATACACAGCCACCCACCTGCAAGAATATTAACACATCTTTTGGTATTTCCAAAAAAGAATAAAAAATTCGAAAAGACGTTGAATCTTGACTATTTTTAACTAGGCAAAGCTTAATTCACAGTGCCTGCCTAACAAGATAGCTTGTCCCTTGCAGGGAAATATCATTGACAACTCTCATCAGCAACCCACGGGGAAAGCCTCTTGTCAAAATTTGAATTCAGAAGACAGAATTATTGGGCTAATCTTTAGGGCATAATAAAAGCTGCAACTTAAACAGGGTTGAAGATATTCACAGAGTCTGTAACTAACAATAAGTGTAGTTGCACTATAAATGTTTCATATAAGATGGAGATAGTTTTAAACCAATAAAGACCATTACATGTAAAACCTCATAGAGAAATTATTTTCTGAAGTTGAAGGCAAATCATTTTATTTATGACCATATCACCATAAATGTGCCCATTCCCATCTAGTCTTGGAATTTAAGCAGGGTCGGGCTTGATTACCACTTGGATGGGAGAAAGCAAATAATTTTGACTTATTGTTTATAATAATAATACTTTAAAGGATTCTCAATAAATATCTAATTATTTTGGCAATGACATAGACATGATGTGAGCTATTTTACTGATCCTTGAGAATACACAGGATTTCATACTATGTTTAAAAAATTTAATTTAGAGATCATTAGAGTACCAATCTAGTGACTCATTGCCAAGTGATCACAAGCCAAACATGAAATCTGATTCACTTGTTACAAAAATGGAAATTCTAAATTCAGTTGCATAAATCTGTTTGACATTAACATTTAATCAACTGTTTGACCATTTTTATGATTTCCAAAACAAATGATTCAATCCTAAATGATCACATTGCCAGCATTATTGAGAGATTATTTAGAATCTTAAAGTCCTACAACTTAAAATCTGATTTCTGTTGATTTTACCCAGATTTTCTAGAAAATCACAGGTATTCTATCAAAAAAAACTGCTTGCCTCTCTTGCAGGTAGACTTTCTCCACCTATGTCTGCTCAGCTTGTAATATGAAACAATCCTATCCTTTCACATGCATTACTGGCACTTTCTTTAAGTATTTCCATATTGCAATAGGTTTATATTATATTTTTTTGGTCTAAAATGAGGTGAATTATGACAGAATAAATGTAACTGGCCTCTCTAGACTTTTGTTTTCCATCGTGCTTAATGGTAGGGTAGAAAGAAGCATAAACCTCTTTGGATAGTGGACACTTACTGCTTATGAAAAGTTACACTCTAGTTTGACAACTTGCACCTGAATGTTCGCCTATTCCACGTGACTCACATTTATGCCGGAGCAAATTTACAAATTACTTCACACCAAAGATCTCTAGGGTCAATTACAAATAATTAGCATCTTAGAGTTCATTCCACAAACAACAGCAGGCCTCAGAAACCATTTCATAAAATAGAAAAACACATGGCTGCTGTGAAGGAGAAGGTCATATTTTAGCTCAGCTTTAAAAAAAAAAAACCAAAAAACAAAAAACGAACAAAAAAACAACAACAAGAGTTACAGTTTTAACTCTGGGTTCTATGGATAAATCTAAATAAATATTTATTTCTTTGGGAAGGGATTTTCAGTTTTAGAAAAACATTTGTTTTCCTAAAAACCTATGTCAAGGGAAAATTATTTTAACATCTTAGAGATTGTCTAGAAAAAAAATTAACTTCTATTTAACAAAAAAACTAATTTTCTGTGCTCATGATATGAAGGAAAAAATCTGAATAATAATTGCTCAAAATTTTCTCTAAATCACATTTTAATCTCTGCCAATTTATTTCAAGAACTTTTTTTTTTTTTGAGACAGAGTCTCGCTCTGTCGCCCAGGCTGGAGTGCAGTGGCACGATCTCCACTCATTGCAAGCTCCGCCTTCCGGGTTCACGCCATTCTCCTCCTTCAGCTTCCTGAGTAGCTGGGACTACAGGCGCCCGTCACCACGCCCAGGTAATTTTTTGTATTTTTGGTAGAGATGAAGTTTCACCGTGTTAGCCAGGATGGTCTCCATCTCCTGACCTCGTGATCTGCCCGCCTCAGCCTCCCAAAGTGCTGGGATTACAGGCGTGAGCTGCTGCGCCCGGCCTATTTCAAGTAAAATTTTTACTTGCACTATTAATACAAAGTAGGGTATTTGAAAGAGTGTGACAATCTTTTTTCCTACATACTTCATAGCAGAAGTGAAAAATAGATTAATCAAGTGGGTCATCTTCCTATAGCTCTCCCCTATTCAAAAATTCCCCCAAGTGCTCTATTTCTTATTAAATACATCAAAACTTCTTAGCGAGGCAGCCAGAGGTCTCAGCAATTCCGATTCTTCAGACTTCTATGTTACTTTACATTTTGGCCAGACTCTGCTACATTCTATACTTTAAGGACTGTGTTTACATTTAAAGTTCATCCCTGCGTTTTGTTATTATCTCTCCCTAGGGTGCTCTCATTCCAAGTTGAGTCTGTAACAGATTATTCTTCAAGGTTTGGTGCAATCAATACCTCCAGTGGGAGCTTGCAAAAAAGGATTCTAGTCTCAGGAATTTTATGCAAACATTGGTGATTTATTTGCACAAATAGTTGGCTTTCCATTCACATAGGGGTCATACAGCATGAAGAGTTGTATAAACATAGGTTAATGACATAAGAAAATTCATCAGAATTGCTTTATTTTAATTTTGACTAATTCTTTCTATTCTTCCACTATGATAGAGAAGAATATTGCAATTTCTTTCTGGATATTCTTTGTGTGACTTTACTTGGATTTTATCACGATGGTTTAATTGAAGTGATCTGCCACAGTGCTCTCTCTCTCTGCATATATTTAACTATTCCTTTCAATACATTAATACCTGTTCCCGTAAAATAGGGTTGCTCTAGGAAAGGACTGAAACAGAAAATGCAGGATATGCCTGCAGACAAGAAAAAAAATCTCTAAGAAACATGTAAAATGAAAGAAAATACATTCTCAATGTACACTTTTTAGTAAAACAGTTTGTAAGTTGGAGGCATTCATCCCAATGTCAACTCGAATTTCTTGAGCAATGAGATTTTGATTTTTTTTTTTAAATTGACACTCTATGACGCTGCTCTCTTTATCAAAAGATCCACATGCCAGCTCAAGGTGGTGAGATGTGGAGGGTGACTAGGAGTCAAATAATTTGGATTTGTCTAGATCCCCTCAGGCATCCATTAGGTATGAACCTAGGTTGCAATACCATTTCTCTTTTCCTCCATCTAAGTTGTATCAGAAAGAATGTTTTTGAGAAAGGGGAGTGAACAGTGGCACTCAACTGACTTCCCTTTAACCTTGCAAGGGTTTAAATTTCTCCTTTGAGTTTCCCTCATTTCTCAGGATGACATAAAATTAAGCCCTCCTTTGTTCTTGCATTATGAAAATACCCTCTTTCAAAAGTATTTTTTATTTCATAATATTCATTTTAACGAAAACTATCTGGCCTCTGTAAAATCCTCAGGTATCCTATACTAAAACAAACTATGACTACATCAGATAGTCCTGAAGATTGAAAGTTCTCTGGCACACATGATGTTCTTCAGAGATTCATCTGTTAAAAACTTTGCACTCTGGTTAAAATGTATGCAAATATTATAATCAGAATTATAACCATTCCTGCCTACATTGAACAAAGTTTCTTTAAAATTCTTTATATGCATTATAAACAATATGTATATTTAAATACACATTTAGGAAGAAATAACAGTTTATGTCAAAATGCACAATTCCACAAAACTCTAAAAGAAAAGTTGGAGAGACCAATTTTCCTATGCAAGCTGTGTCACATGGCACAGAAAGCAGAACCACACTGAAAAACCCTGGGTGAATGGATAATGCTGAATAATTTGGAAAGAACGTTTTAGTGGAATAGACATTAATGAGTTTAGTCACTAGACCCATCATTAAGTATTTGTAAGTGGTCTCTCAATGGGCACTGGAAGAAACAGTATGAGTATAACAGTCATTATGATTCATGAAAATGAACAGCTAATGAACTTTTTCAAATTTGTATACTATAGTTTTTTGACATTAAAGTTTGTTCTTGTTTAAATTTTTAAGAAATTCTAAGGAATAGTGGGCCAAATCAGTGAAGAAAATAACTTTTAAATACTCTGCTCAGTTATTTGAAAATAACCTCATTAGTTCCTATGTCTTTATTTGGCTTGTGAATGAACCATAGATAAAAAGGCTCAACAGGCCTCAACTTTGCAAACCCAAAGTGGTAATATTCTCATAATTTTTAAAAATTAATATTTACTCAACGTAACTCTAAACCTTTTCATTACTCCACGAAAGACATTTGAATTATAGTTACAAAATTCTGTTGCATAAAGACAGAGTCCTGATCTTAGGGAGCTTTCACTCTGATATAATGATGACTTTGATATCAAAAAAACAAAACAAAACAAACAAAAGCCTCGTAATAAATTTATTTATGCTGGGTTGACCAACAGTATTTTTAAAAGTTCATAGGGCATTTTATGATTCCTCTTATTTAGCCCTTATTGTAGCTCTCAGAAGACGGGAAGAAATGGCTTGGAAAAAACTTAAAATTAAATAAAGGGAAGACATTAGAGGAGGACAAGAAACAAAACAAAAAACAAAAAACCTCCCTTTTGCCTAGGTTGCAGAGACCATGCCTCATTGTCTCCCATTCCTCTTTTGTCATTTAGTGCCCAGCAAGCTTAATAAATGTTTGATGAAAGAATAAATATGTGAATGAGAAAGAAAACTCATTGCAATCTTTCTCTCTTCATCTTACATGTTATAAACATGCTTACATGGTAATAGCACACAGTAGACCTTCACAGTGGTAACCATTATTATAATTTCATATAATGAGGGAAAATCCTGTTTCACTATATTAGTTGCTTCCAGAATTAATCCATTTTCTTAAATATAAAATTGAAAGTAAACTATGTAATTAGCATTTAAAGGGCCTAAAAATGATCCGAGGGTAACAATATGGTTTGGATTTGTGTCCCTGCCCAAATCTCATGTTGAATTGGAGGAGGGACCTGGTAGGAGGTGATTGGATCATGGGGACAGATTGACAGTGAGTGAGTTCTCACAAGATCTGATGATTTAAAAGTGTGTGGAACTGCTTCCCCTTAAAGCAGGAACCTTCTTCACATGGTGGCAGGAGAGAGAGTGGAAGTTTGTATTCTGCCATGATTTTAAGTTTCCTGAGGCCTCTCCGTCATGCTCCCTGTTAAGCCTGAGGAACTGTGAGTCAATTAAACCTCTTTTCTTCATTAATTACCCAGTCTTGGGTAGTTCTTTATAGCAATGTGAGAACCGACTAATACAGATAATGCCTAAAACTTTATAAAAGTATATTTAAAAAGATTCCACCTCACATTTTACTAATTTTATTTCCTTCTTCCTCCCTCTCTATGGCTCCTTCTTCCCTCGTTACACCTGTCTTCTATTTCAGAAACACTGCTCTTTTACTCATTTTCAGCTTGCCCTTGTGGTACAAACACATATGGAATATATTAGAATACCTAAATGAATGTTTTTTTGATGAGCTGTAATGCATAACTACTATCATGCTCCAAGTAGTACCATGTATGTGAGAGTTTAAAATGACTTAAGAGTCTATTTATATGAAATGGTGCAATATACAAAAATAAGCATGATTTTGTTGCTTCCGGTCTACAGATAAGGACAAAAAAAAAAAAAAATCAGTACTGAAGGTAATGCAATACTTTAACAGAAGAGCTGGACCACTAACTCAGCTCTTAAATCCAATATTCTATTTGATGTATTATTTTTCAATATTCTTTTAGACCAAGGGTGTCCAATCTTTTGGCTTCCCTGGGTCACATTGGAAGAAAAAGAATTGTCTTGAGCCACACATAAAATACACTGAAACTAATAATAGCAGATGAGCTAAAAAAGTCACAAAAATCTCAAAATGTTTTTAAAAAGTTTATGAATTTGTGTCGGGCCACATTCAAAGTCATCCTGTGCCACATGTAGCTCCCAGGGCCACAGGTTGGACAAGCTTGGTTTAGACAAACATGGAAAGTTTCTCTGGATAATAATTGTCATGACATAAAACATTCATAATCATTCAACAGTGTCACTAAAGTAATGCACTTCTCCATGAATATGGCATAATACATTCATTTGATTTTCATTGCATAAATATTTATTGAGCACCTACTATGTATGGGACATTATGGACAAAATGGACCTCATCTCTGACTTCATGGAGCTTATGGTCTAGTAAGTGAAACAAGATAGACATTAAATAACTAATTATACAATGGAATATTTAATGAAAAATGTGGTGAGAAAGTTTGGTTACAATATAGAGAGTACATCAGATAGAGCAAACAACAGGTGTAAGGAAACCAAAAATTAATAACCATTGTGGCAATATCAACAAGAGAGCACTGCTTAGGCTAACATAGTGCAGAGCAGACTGAGTGAAATGGGCAGATTTAAGAGCTATTCAGGGCACAAAATCATTAGCACTTAAAGATGGTTAGGATATGGGATGAGAGAAAGTGAGAGGAAAAGTTGACTCTTAGATTTTTGGTTTAGCAATATGAAAGTCCTGTTATTTGAATAGATGTAATAATACTTAAAAAATGTAATAATAGCATAAACTTTCTATACTCAAAGATGTATGTGGCATCAGTCACACTGATGTCCTTGCTGTTCCTAGAACATGCAAGGCCTGCTTCTACCTCAGGGTCTTTGAATGTGTGGTTCCCTTTGCCTGAAAGGCTCATTACCTAGTTATCTGTATGGCTTACTCCTTTACTTCCTTGGAGCTTCTATTCAAATATCACCTTCTCAGGCCTTTCCTAGTCATCCTATCAGAAACGCAATTTCCTCTTAACATATCCTGAGCCTCTTTCTTATCTTTATTTTTATCCTTCATACTTAGCACTTTTTTACATATTTTTCTTATATCACTTTTTTTTTTTTGCTCACCTTTCCTCCTAGAATGTAAATTCCATGATGGCAAGAATTTAAGAAATCTGTTTTGTTCATTGTTATATTTCAGTATGTAGAACATAGCATGGTGTAGTAGGTGCTCAATAAATATTTGTTGAATCAATGGTCAAGTAAAGAAAGGTAAAACTTTGTATTTCTGGAGTTACCAAAGAAATGGAAGACAACTCCCCATGCTATTTTTAAGATGCTAAGATTGATACGATAATTAATATTTCATAATTGATTCTTTATATTATCCATAGAAATTAAAAAGCTAACTAGCTTCTATTTTAAAACCTTAATTTTTAGAATTACTTAAAAAATAACTTGTGAATTATAGGAGAAAACAAAAAATATGATAAAAATGCAACACACTTTTCCAAATTTAATGTAGTGTATTAATATAACACGTATTTTAATAGTGTATCAATATAACATGCTATTTGCATTAAATAATTTCATGAAAATATTATAAAAGTTCAGAAGCTTCAAATTTCAATCCTGATGTGATAAAAAATCTATGGCATGGAAAGCACTGTTAAATAAAATTACCATTTATTTTCATGTTACGAAATGAAAGGTAAAGCAAACAAAAAAGACTAAGGTATACAAAATTACATACTTGCAGATGAGTGACTAATTATTCATTAAAGACAAAGTATAGACTCTGATTTCATAGCTCAGCCATGGAAGGATGATATTTAATGTCCTATATGCAAGAGGTGGGTAATGTGAGAACTTCTGTTTCTTACTCTGTGAAAATGTGAGGGTTGGATTAGAAGGAGATGGATATCTCTGACGTCTAATATCCTTTAGTTTAATAGATCCATATAGAATGGAGATATAGAAACTAAGATTGCTTTATTTCTAGAATGTAATGGTATGTTTTACAGGTTCTCGTTTAATAGATTTATCTAAATAAACATTTTAAAAAGATGGCAGGGCAATGCTGATTGGGAAAGCAATACGCTGACAAATTTTACAAAGTTCTTTATATAAAGGTGAGTACCGTTTTTTCTTTAAAAAGGAGTGACTTGCATGATGATGCCATCCTTTGTAGCCTAGCTAACCTGAAAATGACTGACTGTAGCCATTAATGGAGCAAAAGCACATAATTCAGAGGCAATCCATCAGATCCACAGACATGGCCTTGCAGAGATCACGCTCTATCCTATCCAATGAGCAGTAAATGAAGACAACATCTGTGAAGCCACTTCTTTAGTAACTTTCAATTATTACAAGGGCATATAACTTGTGCTTTTTAGATTTTATTTATCTATTTTTTTTTTTTTTTTTTTTGAGACAGAGTTTCATTCTTGTTGCGCAGGCTGGAGTGCAATGGCGTGGTCTTGGCTCACTGCAACCTCCGCCTCCCAGGTTCAAGTGATTCTCATGCCTCAGCCTCCCAAGTAGTTGGGATTACAGGTGCCCGCCAACACGCCTGGCTTTTTTTTTTTTTTTTTTTTTTTTTTTTTGTATTTTTACTAGGAACGGGGTTTCACCATGTTGGCCAGGCTGGTCTCGAACTCCTGACCTCAGGTGATCCACCCACCTCGGCCTCCCAAAGTGCTGGGATTACAGGCATGAGCCACTGCACACCTGGCCAACTTGTGCTTTTTATACTCATCTTCACAAGATTTCTTCACAATGGAGAAAAGCAAAATATCTGTCAAAACATGTAGGAGCATTCCATATATATCTAAGTAACTATTTTAAAACCTGATTATTAGATAGAAAAGGTAAAAAGCACTATTCCTTGAGTTGTTGCCTAAATTTTTTTATGCTACATGTTTAGAGAAATTGCTTGTTTTCCTACCTTTGTTTAACTGAAGCAGCTGTGTTCTTCAAAAGCTAACATTATTTATTCTAAAACTTAGATTTAATGTAGATTGGGGAGCTAACTACACAGAGCAGTTTCAAATTAATACACTTAATAAGATAGTCTTCCCTATGCCTTGAGTTAAATCAATCAAGCTAATTGTCTACACTGAATCCGTGATTGCCCATATTCTTTCCAATGGAATGAATCTGTTTTAGCTGAAAAGATTAGCTTTATTGCCTTCTGTAAAGCTCCTCGTATCTTCAGCTAGCTTATCTATTCCATTAGGCATTGACTTGCCTCACTGAGCTGAGCCCCTCTGCCAACAGAAATTGGACCTTAACAGAAGAGATAACTGCTGTAAGCACAAAACCTGTACAAAAAGAAGGACAATAAATGTTCAAACTGGAGGCAAATAATTTGGGAAGCTGTTGAGTTCCTAAGATGCATATATCTTTATTATAGATTTCCTCTCCCAATTCTTAGAGATTGCACACATTTTAAAACCCCAACAGACTGGGCGCGGTGGCTCATGCCTCTAATCCCAGCACTTTGGGAGGCTGAGGCAGGTGGATCACGAGGTCAAGAGATTGAGGCCAGCCTGGCCAACATGATGAAACCCCGTCTCTACTAAAAATACAAAAATTAGCTGGGCGTGGTGGCACACACCTGTAGTCCCAGCTACTTGGGAGACTGAGGCAGGAGAATCACTTGAACGCAGGAGGCAGAGGTTGCAGTGAGCCGAGATCGTGCCACTGCAGTCCAGCCTGGCGATAGAGAGAGACTCCATCTCAAAAATAACAACAACAAACACAAATAAAACCCCAATAATAAAGTTGTCATAATTAAATCATTTGTATACAACCAAATTGCTTCAGATTTTACCACAATAGACCCTGTGCAGAGGAATTAAAAGTTACATCTTCAAATTTACTCCCATCTTCATTAATAAGAATTGCATGAATATTTTTCTCAGTTCCTAGAGACCATATATCACTATTACAAAACCTGGCCCCTGAAGAAAGCATAGCTCTTGTTCTGTCTTTTGAAATATTTCTGGGTTGGCCACTATCCATTCAAATGCCTTAGGAAAATCAATTTACAATTGAGAACAATGTGCTAGTGGTTTCAATTTCTTCAACAGTGTGCATGTATAGATGCTCAATCATCTAATAAAGGGTCTTTAACATGTCATTTTGATAATTTCAAACAAGCCCTAAAATACTTTTCCTTCAGTTGTTCTATAAGATCTCCAGTTTTACATGTATGGAAAAAACTTCTCCTCATTCCCTGTATCTGAGATTATACACTGTAAGGAGACTTTTAAGGAGATAGTGCTGAAGTGTTGAATGATAGGTTTTTCCTACAGAGACAGTTCTATTGCAATGTGCTATTATTTCCCAATTCATTTTACTCTTTAAGTGAATTTATACCATCTATCACAAAATAGAAGGCAAATATCTTTCATCTGGTTCTTATCTTGGTGAGGAAATATCTCCTACTTCTGCAAAAAAGTCACCTCATAACTCCACTGTTGTGGATATTTTCCAAAGTCATCACTGCTGAACTAGGATAATTTTGTAGCAGGTATAACACTTGCCTGATGAAAAACAGATTTGCTTCAAATGACACTGTGATTTTGAAGCTATTTTTGTTCTTTCTGTAATTTTTGTGTCATATGTATTTACTAGCCCTTAACCACCATAATCTCTAAGGAAGTTTTAGTTCAGCTCAAAACTATAAGATATTTTGTATCAATTTTATGAATTACCAAATATAGTAGAAGTCAATTTAAATAAGACATAAAAATACTCAAAACCAGATATGATAAAGAATCAGAAAAAGAAAACAGACGTCTTCACGTTTTTCGGATTGATTGAATCTTAGAAGTTCCTGCAAAGCTGAGGCTAAAACCATTCTTTGTGCCTATCTTAAGGAGTCCTTAGAAGAAAAACATGTAAAATTTCTATGTCAACTTAAAATAATACTTTTCTCTTCTAATTACTTTTTTAGTTTCAAAAAAATATCTTGGAGATAATTTATATTTCCTTGTGATTCTAAGAGGAAACAAATTATTTTAAGTACCAATGTTTTCCAGAATATAAGTAAGTAAAGCCCACATCTAGTTAAGGAGAGTAACAGGACATGGGAATATTTATTTTAAAAGAACTGATTTTAAATATATGTAATAGTTACTTTATTTTAGAGGACAGCTTGTCCAAGGCTAAAATGCAGAACTTTCCAAATGGTACTAAATTGATTTTATTCACCTTATGCTTTTAATTTATTTATGTATAAATATAAAGATGATGCAACATTTTAATATTTCCAAAAAGCTCAAAATATTTCCCTCTCTTGGATGTGCAAAATGCTGATGAATGCAAGAATAGTTTGAGTTTTTTAGGAATTACAGGCTTATAATTCTACTTTTTGCTTAAAAATGTTTCTTGTAGCTTCTAGTTTTCATAGCATCTGTCTATGAAAAAGTATCTTTCTATGACTCTATTATTATAGAATGTTATCATTGTTCTGAAAGGGCATATTGACCTCTCCCCTCCTGCCCCATTGGTTGATGTTTCTTAACTCTTCGGGCTTTCCTGAACAGAGCCATAATGAGACAGCAAAGAAGTTTGTTGCTAAATGAAAGAGCAACACTGAATTTTTGCTTCATTGCTGAGTAGGAGTGCCTGATAGCTTTACATTTTGGCAAGATCTTTTTTCTAAACTTGCCTGAAAATAGATTTTCTTTGGCATGAAGGAGGGATACCAGAAAGCAGTGGCACAAAATACAAGAGACAAGAAAAAGAGTGGCAGAAAAAAATATTGACGTTAAAAAGAAAAGACTTTCTTGGAATATTGAAAGAGCATTATAAGTTTGTTTATGTATAGAGTTACTGTTTTTATCTTTCTTTCTTTCAAAAAAAGATGTTGTTTTATATCTCTTCAATGACAAAAAGTTAAACTATCCTGAATAGATCAATATTATGAGATAAACATTAAATAATATTTGTATTATTTCCTTCCAGGCTAATTGCTTTGTCCAAACATATAGTTATAAGCAAGGTTCACGTCAAGACAGAACTCAAAGTCCCCTAGTTTGAAAAGATATGAATGTTTGCTCTGGGGAGCTGAAGTTAAGAGTTAGTAAGTAAGCTTTACTAATAGCTCTATTTAATACAATTAATCTTGAGTAGAAGTTAAAAGTCTACAATTTTATTCATCAGAACCATGTGTCTTTTATTATTAACACGAATACCTGCCCTTTGCAACATTTAGGCAATAGTAGCCAGAACTGAAACTCGGTGAAACATCCTTGTTTTGGAGTAAACATGAGGGAATGGTAGAAAATGTCATAGGAAATCCTTAGGAAATGAAGAAGGAGATAAAATTGGAATCACTAAAAGATAGCCAAATGAGCTCATTGTCAGAATCTAAAACAGAAAACTCAATTTTATGTCAGAAATATAACTTTAATCTCAAGTTAAAAACCATAAACCAATAGAGATACATTCAGAAAAAAAAATGTTAGTCAATCAACTAAAAGTTGGTAAAAATTTTTACCCAAGAATAAACAGAAGGAATGGGCATGTCATGTGATTTTCATTATATTTCAGATGCTATCTTCCTAAAGTCCAAACTCTTAGCAATAAATTGCAACCAGTAGCTCTTTAACACATCTGCTTCCCTTTTAAGAAATGTTAGCTTTCAACATGAAAAGGCAATGTAATAATTATTTCTGGTAGCAAATGTGTTCATGCAATTCTTACCTGTCCCCCTTTAGGCTGGTATTTGATGTTGTCTGTTGATCCGATTTTGGATTTGACATTCTTCAGGTCTGGCAGTGGTTGGTTTATAAGCCGAAGCTGTTTGGGAGTCGCAGGAGATTTTGGAGGAGTACGTATGATGGCGACCTTCTTCTCACTCGGCACCAAGATGGCAGACTTGGGGGTTCCTGGTGTGTGAGGGGTCCTGGGATAGCTAGGGGTTCCAGGAGTGCCTGGTGTGCGTGAAGAATAACTTGGTGGGGTGCCAGGAGTGATGGCAGTAGACCCAGGGGTAGTGGGTGTTGAGGTACCACTTTTTCCTGCTCTGCGAATTGGCTCTGACCCTGTATTAACAAGCAAGACCAAAACCAAACCAGAGTCAGACAATTCTCCTCAAAACATCCCTCTTCCCATAGATTGTTAGAAGTCATAATATGTTTAATTTCTAAGGTATTTAGAAACAATTATTGTAATGATCACTATAGTGCTCAAGAAGCTGAGAATCTCGTTTCTGAAATCAGGTGCATAACTCAGTGGCATTCTTCTGAACACGCATTGCTATCAACACAAAGAAAAAAACCTGATTTTTTTTTTTCTGATTTGTTCTCCTTAATTTTCATTATAAATGTGTCAAAAACTATTTTCTACTTGTGTGACTATTAAGGCATATGGATCTGCCTTTAGTTGGAAAAGAATTTACACTTAGTGTCGTATGCAGACCCACATTTACTGAAGATTCCTTGAATGATATGTAGATCATTCATTCCTCTATGTAGTGAATTCATTCTGGGATCCAGGTGAACATACAATATAGAACCATGCATTTAGGACACATAGTTTCGGTCCGTATAGAAAGGTCTGCATTTCAATATTCTATCCTTATATTGAGGAACACTATGAGGTGTAAATGTGTTTATGGAAGCTGTCAGACATTGCTCTACTATATCATGTATTCTTTTCCTAAGGAAAATAATCTCAGTGCTTCAAACAAACAAACAAAAAAAGTCTATTTCTTGCCTTAGAAACTTGGGATGTCCCAATATATTCCCATTGCCTCGTACCTGACTGTGTTTTCTCCTCTGTTTTCATCACTAGTTTGGCAGTTTGGTGTTAAATCCAAGGCCCCGTTAATTATACAGGATCTGAGATGCATTTCTTTGCCTCAAATTGAGCTCAGCATCCTATCATTATTATACCCACCCCCCATTTTCCTACACTATGTTTCTTTCATCTTTTGAATGTGCTTTGAATGACATTTCAAATACTTTTCTGAGAGAATGATAGAAATAAGAATGCAACACCTTATAGATTTCAAAGCACTTATGTGAATACTAACCAACTGATAACCAAACATGGAAATACAGTTGTTAGGGGCAGCTCTTATTATTCCTAAGAAATGAGAATATTGAGGCTCATTCACCCAGATGCTACTAACATCTAAGCCAGATACAATATTTAGCCCCTGAGGATTTACATTTCTAAGCATGCAAATTTCCTTTATAACATATTTTATAGAAAAGGGATAATTTTCATTTTTTACTGCCGATTAAGTAAAAAAATCAATGAATCTTCTGAAATTTTGTAGAGAATAAATATATAACAATTTTAAAGCCACTGAAGTGAAAGGAATCTTAGAGGTCACCTAATGCAATTGCTCATAAATATAGGAAGTTCTTTCTGAGAAGTGGACATATAATCTTTGCCTAAATATTTACAAGATGTGAGCTCAGGAGAGCTTTTTAGACAATTGTGATCTATGGAAAATGTAAATCTACCTGTCGCTATAGGTTCTATCTCCTGGAGAAACACAGAACAATTGTACTTCTTTCAGTGAACAGTTTTCACGTATCAAATGAAAGTGCTCCGTGTCTTTTTGGTCTTCTAACACAGGCCACAAGATAGTTAGACTCTTCAACTGATAATATGAAATGGGATATGAGAAGTCTAAAGTGAGAAATTAGCATGTGTTTTGTGATTTTTATTGCTTTTCACAAGAATTTCAAGACTAGGATGATACAACCACATCCAACTTGGCATTCTGTAACTTCCATGTCCTGGTTTGTTATGGACTAAGTTTTCAATGTAGATGTCTGTCTCTAAGTCTGTCTGAATACTTTCGCCAGAAACATTCTTTCTTTCTCAAATATTTTCTCTATTACTTCACCAGTTTTGAATAGCTAAGATTTTCTGGGAAGAGGGATCGTCCCTGTATTTTTTGCCATTGTATCTAGCCCTGGTGACTTTTATGTGAGCTGAATACAGTAGGTAGACAACATTTTTTTAAAAATAAAATGTATTGAATTCAGAATTCATCAAAGTGTGCTGAGGGTTTTTTTGACTTCATGGAGACTGAATTGAAGCAATATTCTGGATGTGAATAACAATTTTTACTATATGAAATAATTTTTTCTAAACTTCTGAGGAGTCATTTCCATACTTGTAGAAAACACTTTAAGCTTCATAAAAGAAGGTTTTGTGTTACATCTGGAGAAAGAGGATAAACTACAAATATTAAGGCCTTCACACTGCTGTTCAATATATATGATCAATTTTTATTGTAATAAATTTGTTCTTGTCATCAAAACAATAAATTTGAATGTTTCCTATTTGCTCTGAACTTGAAGAGGTTAAATCTAAGATCTAAAACAACTTTTAAGATATTTATTTACAAGTTACTTGATTAAACTGTGCTCTTATTTATCTTGTCAACTCCTCAATGACAATGGATTTCCTTCCTCTTGGGCAGATGAGCTTCCTGCACAACATTGTTTCCTTCAAATCTTTTCAATAGTTGCACAAAATGTTAGAATATCCCTGTGTACCATTAAGGGGATGGTAAGCAAGTAGATGTGGGCAGAGTGCTTGCTCTTCCAATCGTCTTTATGCCTTTCAGCTATTGATATGTAGAGGTAAAACAGACCCTATGTTTTAAAATGATCAACGTGTCAGTTATGTTCACTATCAAATAATACAATGCAAAATGCTTGTAAACATCAGTAAATTTAAAAAGTCAAAATAGAATTGGTGCTGAACATTTAATGAATCAATTCATATATAGATACACTTTAAAAGGCAGAACACAGTGGTTTGAAGAAGTAGCTTTATGGAGAAAGTGCCATTTTGCTTTTATAGCAACAAATACAAGCATAATTCAAGATGTTCTTTTGGAGAGTTCTTGGTATCTTTGTTTTGTCTCATCACCCTTGGGGTTATTAATGATGTTCAATTTCAACTCTAGATATTTGAAGTCTCTTCCCTGGAAAGTACTAAATCTTAAATGCCCTCCCTGCTAATTCATTTAAATAATTTATTTTTGCTATGATAAAATAATTATTGTGATTTCAGTGTTCTTAGCACATATTTCAAAGGATGCTAATACTCTAGGAAACTAAATAATGTTGGACACAATTACTCTTATTAAACACTTTTCTTGTAGGCCAAAACACTGTTTAAATGCCAATAGTCATATTTAAGTGGGCCAATTATTATTAAAATAAGGGTTGAAGCCAACTACAATGTGATAGTGGTAGCAATTTCCACCATTTTAAAATGGTTTTTAAATGACACAGACACTCTTCTCCAAATAATTCTACAGAGCAGTTCTCTAGTACTATTTCTTCCAAATCAATATAGAAAAGACTTTAAGACTTCAGGCTGTGAAGTTATCAGCAGGCTGAAAACCAAATTCAACCACTTACTAGCTGTGAAGCACTGGACAAGTTACCCTCTCTAAAAGGTCAGTTTTCTCATCAGTAGATTGAATTGAGTTTATTAATACCTACTCATTGGTTTTGCTAATTAAATTTAGTGAAAATGTATCTTAAGAGTTTAGTATCTATATGTGCTTAATAAGTGGTAGCTATTTTGGTTGCAACAGAAAAATACTTATGGAAGTAATTTGAATCCATGCTTTACTAGATAGTTTGCCACAATGCAACATATAAGTGTGTAATGATTGGAGCATTATATAAACTGTTATAATTGCCAATCAGTTCATGAATGGGCCATCAATCAAGATAATTTGAAACTATTGCATAGACTATACTATATTTATATCTCATTTGGAATGCAAATTTTTAACGAGTTGAACAGGATCCTGTTTTGATTGTTGATTTTCTAGTTTGATTTTATGACTTGGAAATCTAATAAGTGTTAAGCTTTTATACATGTATGTTTTTAAAAATTCTTGACTTGGTTTCTACATTGATCACTTCTTTAGAATTTTCCTTTTTTTGCGCTAAATTTGAAGCAAAAAGGAAAATATATTCTTAGAGAAATAAGTTTATCTCAGTCATAGATAATAGGGTAATATGTTACCATTTCCTCTATCAACTGTTTTTACTCAAACAGCTATTTTGCGGCCATCTACATTCTGGATTTTCTGATTCTTAGGGCAAATATAATCTAGTCTTAATGCATGTTTTATTTTTACAAATTAAAATATAAATATAAGTGCTATTCCACTTAAAGGATTTAAAAAGTGCTTCAAAAGGAAGTCAAATCAAAATAAACCTACTGGTGGTCCGCCGTGCTGAAGAAGAGATAGAACTGTTGAGAGAGAAGGAGTTCTCATCTCTGTCTCCTGATACACCTCGGCGAGGAGGAAGAATGGAGGAAGGTCTTGGGAGAGAAGAGCGCTTTTCTGGGCTCTTGGTTACTCCATCCTGATTGGAGAAAACAAAAAGGACATTGGGTTCTTGTAAGTCTTTAATTTATACGAAGTGATATTGATTTTGCTATTTTCCTCCTGTGCTGATAGATGAATTTCTTTTAATACAAACTACTGGATTTCATATATTTATAAGCATTTCTACTTTAGAACTTAGAAAGAGTGCATATTTGCCTAGATGTTTTAAAAAAATACATTATTTTGGAGTTCTGATAACTGAGTGTGAAGTTCAAGTTCTAAATGATAATTGGGTAAAATAAATGTACTCAAGCAATCTTCAGCAAATTACTAATTTTATTGAAAAATCTTCATTAGCATGATAATTTATTAATCAGAAAGGACTGAGAGTAGCTCACTGCATGTATAATATTTCTAACAATGACCACTACCATATATTGTGCGTGCATGTGACAGGAACTCTTTATAGTTTACATTCTTTTATGATTTGTTTCTCACCACAGAACATGATACACATTTTAAAGCTGAAGAAACAGGTTTAATGAGTTTATGTAATTGTTTCAAGACAATTGAGTTGGTAGGTGTCAAGAGATAGTATTAAACCCTGATGTATATGATGTTAAGTTTCAATTGTCTATTATATTCTATACAATATAATTTGTTATTATTGTACTGTGCAATATTATTTCTTATATATTATATATAATATATTTTGTTAGTTTGCATTTGATATTTTACCAGATAATCAAACCATCAATTAATAATTGGAAGCATATCTAGAAAAAGACATTTTCTACATTTAAAAAATAGGTATACTATTTATCAAAATTTTAAATTTGCATCTGTTTTTAAAAGGGCCTACTGTTTATGTGTCAAATACTTCAGAACGTAAAGTATTTGCTTTCATACACTTCCTGAATTAGGTTCTATAACATAATCTCCCAAATTCTATTTCTTTCTGCACCTTTTATTGACCTGCTGCCTTACCTTGTTCCCTGATTTTGAGTATGGCAAACGGTCTGTGGAGCCTGCTGAGGTGGGCTGCATTAATAAACTGTCAGAAAATGTAGCCCTTTTAGTCGTGCTAGGGCAGGCTGAGCTGTATCTTGGGGACTTTGTGCTACCCTGTAAAGCAGGAATCTTTGACAAGGTAGAATTCTAGCCATGAAAGAAAACAAACAAAAGCACAAAATAAACCAAACTATGAAGTAAAAGGAAAATAAAACAAAGAAGTATAAATGTATAAGAAAATCAAAGTCTTTTTAATAAGAACACATGATAAATGGTTATAATCAATGATAGAGATGTGTACTTAGATGAGAAGAGATTTTCATTGAACAGCTCTCTTTAGCCAAAGCTAACTTAGTAATAGTCACAGAAAAATATCTGTTATAAGAAAACCAAATATCACATGTTCTCATTTATAAGTGGGAACTAAACACTGGGTACACACGGACATAAAGATGGCAACAATAGACACTGGGGACTCCAAAAGTGGGGGAAGGATTGAAAAACTTCCTATTGGGAACTATGTTCACTATTTGGGTGATGGAATCAATATAAGCCCAAACCTCAGCATCACGTAATATACCCTTGTAACAAGCCTGCACATGGACACCCTGATTAAAAATAAAATAAAAAATCTGTTATACAAATAAGACACATAAATAATGCTAAACCATTTCATTTTCTAGTAACCAGGTCTAGAACAGGTACCATGTTTATTATTTATTATTTGCTCTTCTTTACTTCCAAATGTGATTGTTTATGTTTGGTACATAGTAGAGACCCAGTGGATAATTGTTGAATAAATGATGACTGGGCGGATGGATAGATAGAAGAACAGAAGAAAGAATAATGTTGCTTAGATATGAAGGAATTAGCTTTGTGAAATCTTGAGACCAAAGTAAGTCTCTCTTTTTTAAAAAATAGAATAAGCCTTAATATAGAAAGAATGTTACAAGTGACTAGCAAAACTCTCTTTTTGCTGGTTTAAAAAATAATGCTGAGTGCTTAAATTTTGTTTTTTAAAAAATGATTCTATACATAGTTCTCTCATTTAAGGAAAATGTAGATAAAATATTCTTTTTGGATTCTATGTATATAGTCTCTAATTAATTCACAGGTTTTATAATGATAACACATTTGGAAATATCTTTCAATATCCTAACTGCTGGAATTATTCCTTTAATAAATACAGCCTTTAAGATGTACATATAATCCATATATCAATCATGTTTCAAGAACTTTAGAACAAGGTATATTTGAGGCCTAATAATGAAAAAAGCATTTTTAAAGATTGAGAAAACTTATTTTCAGGTAATCTACACTGACTTCAACAGAAAATTTTCAGAGTTTATATATAATTGGTTCATTTTATAACTAAAACACATACTGTGAACTAAGTTATACCATAGAACCAAAAACATTTTTATGCAAAGACTGTAGTCTGCATGATGTGTTATGAATTCTAAAAAGGAAAGTCAGGACTGAAAAGATTGCCAATAAAAATCACGACTTAATTTACAGGTGTTGATAACCCCTGGGGAGACTGGCTGCAAGTATAATTGGGAAGGATGTATGACTTTTGGAGAAAGCTATGCCAGCATGCCATACATCTCATGGGTGACTGTTAAAAATATAGGTAAGTATGACAAAGCCAAGGAGATTGTTATCTTCAAATAATTAATTTGATCTGTTACAGAAATGACAGATAAAACTGAGATTTTTATCTCAAGTTTTAACCTCTGGAGCTACAACAGAGACATAAGTATTTACAGACTATAAAAATCACTTCTTGTTTTATAGACCCAGTATCTTGAGTGGGAAGTGTAATTGGGTCAGCACAAGTCATTCTTTTTTGATTGATGCTACCCACAAAAGAGTGAATTTCGAAAGTGTGATACAGAAGAGAAAAATAAATTGGATTGCTTGTAGTTAAGAAAGACAACTATTAATGCTAAACAAACAACAGAAAACCCCAAGTGAAATGCAGGATTATGGGTGGGTCTGGTTCCTAATAAAGAGCAATTTAAAAAATCATCACAGGCATCCCATAAATATATACACCTAATATGTACCCATAGAAAAAACATTTTTAAGTTAAAAAAAAGTGAATCTAAAAGAGCATACAACTACAAAAAACAATCAGAGAACTGTTCTGATGGATAGACTGAATATTAGAGCTAAATCAAATAAAAGTTACTCAGGGTTTTAGAAAACATAGGACAAGGATATCATATTAGGAAGAAAAAAAGGCTAATAAATGAGAAAAAAAGAAAGAATGAAGGGCTAATTTTTCTTCAGAAAGACAAGATTGGCATTTACAAGGAAAGAAGTTTTTTTTTATGTCAGATGATGCCTATGGTTCTGTTCCAAGTGCTGATTCTATCGAGTTACTCAAAGATCAAGGGGCTTAAAAATTTCCTAAAAATGTTCCAAATTATGTCCACCTAAAGGAGGAAAGGTCAGACTTATTTTTTATATCTGCTCCTGAAAACTTCCACCATTCAGTTAATTAAAATAATAACGAACAACTATTACCATTTATTAAATGAATGCTATGTTCTAAGCATTATACTGCATACTGTTTTATAACATTATTGCATTTAATTTTTATAACTAACTCATGATACAGGAATTTTGTCCTCCCCTTTATTTTTAGGAAATGAAGAAATAGGAAGAAAAGGATCATATAGCTAATAGATGTTCAAGATTTGAACATGGTCTGTTTCATAGCCCTATGGCTAACCACCATAAATCATTAATTAGGAAACAGAAGGTAAAGAGATACAAATTTTGAAATCACAATGTGTTTATAATAAAGCCTCATATTTACCAAAGCAATAAATGAACTCTGTTTCTTGCCATATGTTCAGGAATATAGCTGATACATTTGTATAAAAATCAAGTATCATCTTTTATCAACGTAAAACCCCTCAGGTTCAAAATCAAAGATTTGGCTGCCACAGGAAATGAATCACTACTTTTCATAATAAATAAATGTGGAAGTCTAAAATCTTACTGGTTTTTAGAAGGGTAAACTAAGAATTGTGATTTACATATTATATGTGTTTGCTCAGTCTCAGAATGTTGTTATAAGCTACTAATTAATATCATTCACATTATTTGCTATAATTTTAGGATTTCATTAGTAGCCTTTTAATTTTTTTCTTTCAATCATAAAGGAGTGAAAATACTTCATGTTGGCTTTGGTCATTAAAATATAGTTAATAATATAAAAATAAAATTCACAGAAAAAAATAGAAAAGATTTATAAATATATGAAGAAGTTAAACACCATTAATACAACCAAAATAAATTTTTAAAATAATAACACGCCATCTCCATAATTTGGCAAATATAGAACAATATAAAATACGTAGTAAGAATAATGAATATGAACACTCTTCTTACACAGAATGTATAAGTGGGTAGAACCTTTCCAGAGGGCAATTTGACAATATGCAGCAAAAACTTTAAATATAAACATTTTTCTTTAATTTCACTAGTAGAAAATTATCTGAAGGAAATGGCACACAAATGCATTTGTGAACTGAACTTAGCCAAAAAGTTCTCTACAGTAATATTGTTAAAACAACAACAAAAATTCTAAAAGTCAAATAATAGGAAATTGATTAAGTATATCACCGCAAATAAATAAAATGCAGTATTATGTAGTCATTAAAACTTACAAAATGTTCAACGACATGGAAGTACATTTACTGTTGAATTTAAAAATTGATACACAGTGTTCTCATTTTTGTTGTTAAGCCTATAAATTTATAGAAAAAATTAAGATTTTACACCAAAATGATAACTGTGTTTATCTTTATGATAAGGGGATTATAATTGATTTATACTTCCTTCTGCTTGTGTACAATGCTTCATTTGGTCATATTTTTATTTTGCAACAAAAACAATGAAAGTGTATCACAAAATATAGTTACTGTTGGTTATATGGTTTAATTTGATTCTATGAAAAGTAAATAAATTGGACTTCCTTATTTTTGTCATATCATTGTGCTGCTTTCTATGTTTCTGTCTTACTAGTAAGGAAGCAGTCCAGCTGTGTCCTTACCAATTACCATCATATGCCATTCCAGAAGACGTTAATCCTTCCATGCCTGGATGCCACGGAGAATCTTCTGGGTGAGTGAACTATTTAAAATGACTTTTAAGAGTAAATATCTAAACAATATCAAAAGTTATTCCGATATTGCAGCTAATACCAAAGGAACTTCAAATGAAGAACAAGGAAAAACTTATTTTACTCACAGAGACTTTGTCCTTTGCCTGTTTAAATACACTGGGAGCCAGAGCTGATTCCCCACCTGCTGCTGTTGAAAATAAAAGACAAACAACCCCAAACTTAGTCTCTAAAAACTCATAAATGCAGTTTTAACTACCTTTAGGATATTCTGTTGTGTCAACAGACTAATGCAAAGCAAAAGTTTGCTTATTATGAGACTCAAATTCAATAACTCAAGTAACCTGAATAGCAATAACATAGCATGTGGCTCCAACTATACTGTGTGCTAATTAATATAACCCATTGTCTACCAAAGCACAGGTAAGCACACCAAATAATTTTTCCATTGATTACCAATGTATCTTTGAGTCACTAGTACGTAAGGATAGATCCTTTAGAACAGAAGTTACAGAATAGCAATGTGAATGTTGCAAAGTTTAAGAAAAAGAACATTGATTGGTTTCTGGGGTTCGCATGATATACAGAAGGGGGCTCATAGAGATTTCCAAACCCTCTTCTTGTTCTGGAAGCCACTGGCATACCTACAGATATTTCGGTATTTTACATTTCAAACTGTCATGATGTCATGATCAGCCAACCCCTTTCCCTTTGCATCCCTTCATTTCACAAAATGAATGACATACTTGTTTGATGTGAAAATGTCACATGAGAAGGGAAGAAAAATAGCTTGTCAAGAACAGAAAACACGAGAGAAAATTTAAGTTCAGTAAATACAGAACATGTTCTACACATGCACTTCCTGTATGAAATTATTACCACATCTGTTACTGTTGTTTCTCTTGCTGCTGTTTTATGCTTCTGGTTTCAGTTTTAAACTCCATTATCTCTAGCATATTTTGGTTGATGACTTACCTGAGGTGGCTTAGCTCTCATGATTTAAAACCATCCTTTGTGGTTTGGAAAACCATCTATGTTTGAAAATTGGACTTAGAAGATAAAATAATCAAGCTTGTGTGTTTATTCCTCCTTAATTTTCATTCATAAAACAGAAACCCTCAGAAAAAAAATATGTATCCTTATCAGCCCTCTGAATAAGTTCCAAAAAGGTATTTTTATGACACGTACAGTTCTGACACAAAAATAATAACTATCTACAATATGCTTTATGCCATGTAGGACTCACTAGTGAGATTTTTCAGATTCTAGGACTTATCGTTTTTAAGGAAGCAGTAAAAATGATGCCTTCCTACTACCTCTGTAACATAACTCAAATTCTTGAGACACATATAGCTTGCTTCAAACCAATGACACCTGTATCTGATACATGCTTTCTCGTAAAGTATCTTAACATTAGACCAGAATAAAGGAAATTAGTTCAAAGATTTTAAATTTCTTTCGAAGAATGAATAAAAACACCATTTACTTTAAATGTAGTAAATTGAATATCAATGACATGCAAACACTTTACTAAACCATTTTACATTTTCTCTAAAATTCCACAATCCTGTTGACATCTTTCATTCTCTTCAGGTAGGTTATAGAGTTTTTATGCTAAATCAAGAGATTCTGCTTGCCCAAGCAATTTTACTATTAAGTTAAATGAAGTTATTAATTTGCTACTGAGTTTAATGAAGTTCTAAGTTTAATGAAGCTAAAAACCTGAGAAAATGAACTAAGGTGTGTCATGTTAATTCCTAACTCCTAACTTCAGAGATATTCTTCATCCTGAAGCTTTATCAAGGTTTGCATATATACAAGCCTTCCATTTTCCAATCTGCCTTAGATTCTTGTTTTTGAAGGAAAGCACATGATAAGATTTCTAGATGAAGAACACAAATACAAAATACTTGGAATTTTCAATGACTAAAATAAAACCATCAATTACCTTGATTTTCTCTTTCTCACAAAGGCTAATGTTCCTCTTAACCTTTAAAACCATCCAAATATTTATATAGAGGCATTGATGATGTACAATGGAAAGAAAAACATTCTTTTCTGATTTAGCGATCTGTCATTTTGGAGGCTACAAGCATGCCACTTAATAAATGCTAAAATAAAATATACTGTAAGATTATCCTAGTATAATTAAACATATAAAATAAATACTTTGCACTGAAATTTAGAAAAAAGTTGGTATTACAGATATTTGTAGGGGTTTTTATGATGGTTTCCAACATGTTTTATTTCTTTGTTTTACCAGTTTTATAAACTTAGGAAAAAATATGTATTTGAAGAAGAGAAGTAAGTAGACAGCAGGCTGGGCACAGTGGCTCACGCCTGTAATCCCAGCACTTTGGGAGGCCTAGTCAGGTGGATCATGAGGTCAGGAGTTCAAGACCAGCCTGGCCAAGATGGTGAAATCCCATCTCTACTGAAAAAAAAAAAAAAAAAAAAAAAAAAAAAAAATATATATATATATATATATATATATAAATTAGCTGGGTGCACACCTGTAATCCCAGCTACTCAGGAGGTTGAGGCAGAAGAACTGCTTGAACCCAGGAGGCGGAGGTTTCAGTGAACCGAGGTCGCGCCACTGCACTCCAGATTGAGTGACAGAGCAAGACTCTGTCTCAAGAAAAAAAAAAAAAGTAGGTAGCAAAGTAAAAATAAACCGAAGTTTATTTCTAACTTAAGTTTCTCCAAAAAGGAAGAGTTTTCGCTTCAAATTTTTGAATACTAAACTATATAGAAAAGTCGAGTAGTTTGGAGCCAACATATTTAAGAAAATCTCCATGACAAAAGGTCAGCTAAGAGATGTAGTTCAGTAGAGTGAAAACCTTGTTAATTTTGGATATGAGGAATAAAATCTGATATAATTACCAGAAAATTTTGTTTTCTCTTTTTTTTTTTTTTCCCCCAACAAAAGCAAAGTCATAGTAATTTTGTAAACCACAATTTCACTTCCTGGCTTGCTTTTCATTTTCAGTATCTAAATCACTACACATTCTTGGTGGTTTTCAATAAATTCATCAACATCAGTAACAGATTTGGCAGTAACAATGTAGAAAATAGGACAAATATTTATGAGTTTAAGCATGAGAGGGATAAATAAGCAAAATAATGAGAATGCATACCACAGTTAAATTCATCGCCATCGTCTAACCAAACACACAGAATGAAAATAGGAATCCCCAGAACGTGACACTAGAGCACAATGCCAAGATACAATCACGCACTGTTATGTCTGAGCATGACAAAGAAACAGATGGTCATGACCTTTTCTGTAAGGAGGGGGAAAAAAAGAATAATGATACAAGACACTTAATAGCAAATTTTTCATGACTGCTGAGATTCTTGGAAGAAAAACAAAATGAAGAAGCTGCTACAGTAATGAGATTTTTAAAAAAATACATGTCTATGTTTGCCAGTCACATTGCAGAATTGAACAGTCACCTGTGGTTTTCCGCTTAACACAGGAGAGATGAGTTGGTCTAGTATATTTGATAGCAGGTTTTAAAATGAATTTCCTGGAGGGAGAGTGGGCCTGAACTTCTGTTTTTTTAGCAAGTTCAGCCTTCTTATAAACTGCTATGAATAAGAAAACACAAAAAGCATACCATCAGGAAAAAATAAACACTTGGAGCAAAACCGAACGAAATTTTATAAATAATTAGTTACCACTGTTAGGCAGTTCTTCTGCAAAAAGGTAACAATGAATTACTTCAAAAACATTTTTAAAGAAGTGATTGTTAAATGAACCTTTTTTCCTTCTCACTTCATCTCTGGAGACTGTGCTAGGTTCCTTTTTAGCTACTTTTCTTTCAGGAGTGGAAATTCTGCCTCTCCCGGTTTTAAAAGGCTTTTCTTTTCTATGTTTCTCAAGAGATGATCTCCGAGCTTCCTTTTCAGCTTTCTCCTCTTTAGGAATAGTTTCTAACTGTTCTGTCATGATGCTCCTATCATCATCTGTGGATCAAAGCAAATCATGACAACAACAACAACAACAACAACAACAACAGTGAAAACATTAGTAACAAGTGTACAAAATCCTTTGTATATTTAACAAAATGCAAAACAAAGAGATAAAGAGGTATTTTAAAATGTTTAAGTGAAAAAAAAATCCCATAAGGTTATTGTGTTTGAGTTGAGAGTAGAAAATTTTAAAAACATAATAATAATGCACACCTTGAGTGTCCACCCAGAGGCTGTCAGCGTCCATGATGGAGTCGTCAATGGTGGTCTCGTCTTTGTAATCGTCATAGGTTTCTGTCTTATATTCAGAAAATGCAACCTCTTCTCTCTCAGGGGAAGCTGGAGCCTCTGGGGAACCATCTTTGGGTTCTGCCTGGGCTTCAGCTGCCTCTTCTACTTCAAACTCTTCTTCGTCATGAGGAGATGGTCTCCTTTCCACCTCAGGCTGCTCTAGTGCTGCAAAACGCACGCTGTGGGACCCTGACTCCCCTTCATCAGTTGTGGTTTGCACTACAGTGATGAAATCATCCTCGATGGTCACAACAGACTCAATCACTCCTTTGTGTTCACCTGGGCAGGTCTCCACAAATTCCTCCCTGGCACCTGAGACACCCAGGTCAGTAATCTGAAGGGTGTCTGAGCGGAAGAGCAGTTTATCATATTCTCCCTGGGCTTCTATCTCTTCTTCCTCACTCTGAATCTCTGCTGGTTCAGATATGATTGCTTCATGCAATGGCTCTGCAACATCAGAAGGCGTGATTGATATATCTGGGGTCTCTTTGCTTTCTTCTTTTGGCCCCTGAATAAATTCCATCTGGACATCAGCTCTCTCATCTGTGGCTAAATCAGCCTCTGAAACAGCAGGTGGGCAAGGTATTTCCACCGACAGTTTAACGGCAATCTCATCTTGAATTAGAGATGATTCTGGAGATGTTTCCTTCTTGCCCTCATCAGCTTTCAAGGACTCCATGGTGAGACTTTCATGCTCACCACTAGACTCATAGGACTCCTCCTTGTCTACAGCCTCCTGGTGCACCAAGTCAGGCTTGGCCACCTTCTCTTTGACTTCTGTCTCACTAACTTTGGTGCCTTCTTTCATGTGGCCAGACTCGACACCCATAAATGCATCTACCTCCTGCGGTGCTTTGGATGAGGGGGTCATGTCCTGTGTAGCCTCAAGTTTTAGCTCTGTTGTCCTTCTATCATCTATGTTTAGCCCTGAAGCCATCTGTCCAAAGTCACTAATTTTAACATCTAGTTGACCCTGGACAGCAAAATCCAGACCTTGTTCCACCTTTTTGGATGATTCTACCTCAGCTACTTCTGGCACTGAACTAAGACCCTTCTCTGCTTTCTCAGAGGATGCATCTGTTGGTATTGACAAATCTTTGGCCAAAGCTTGCTCATAGGTTACTCCTAATCCGAATGTTTCTACTTCTTCACCAGCCTCTTCAGTTTTCTTGGCATGTTCTTTTGAATCAGCATGTTCTTCACTCTTTTCTATTACAGTATCCAACCTATCATTAGCTTTCTTCTCTTGGTCAAACTCCTTACTCAGTCCTGATTTGTCACCAGAGATATGCGCGGATGCTTCTTTGTCAACACTGAACTCATCTTTGACTCTTCCGGCTGCTGCCAGTTTCACTTCAATCAATGAAAGGTCTGTGGCCAAATCTCTTCGAACTTTATCATCAGTGCCTTCATAAAAGGAACCACTCTCCCCTGATAAATTCTCACTGTCTTGAACAGGTGACGGCAATGGGACTGTGTATTTATTGAACACACAGTAGCCCAGGTCTTCGAGCTGACTGTCCGTTTTTACAATGACATGGTTTTCATCAGTTACCGGGGGCAAACCAGTACGACTATCCTCAACCACAGTCTCTGATGGGACTGATTTCCTCCTGGCAACCTCAGCATCTGCACTCACAGAAGCCAGTCTTGACCTTGTGCCTGCCAGATCTAGCATTTCAGGCAGGTCAGGTGCCATGACAGTACCATTTTTGTAAAAATCTTTGGCTAGGAAAGGAGACTCACATGATGTCTCCACTTGAGTACTTTCTTCTCCGGTAGCTTTTACTTTCTCTATCTGTTCTTCCTCTTTGCTTTCTACAGGGAAGCAAGGGGCTTTCTCTAGTGCAGGTGTGGTGGCTGGAAGGTAATCATCCCCTTCATCCATACTTCCACTAGTGTTGGTTAGAATATCGGAAGCCAGAGGAGAAAGATCATGTCCCCGACCAAAGTTAAATCCAAGGGCTATGGAATCTAGGCAAGACATAGGCAAATTGATTGACATGCTTCTTTGTTCTATTGCAGACCTACCACCAAGTCCTAAACTCCTGCTGAGGGTCAAATCGTCCTTATTCTTACTGTGGAGGTCCCTTTTTTCTCCATATACTTTTGGGTCAATAGTGAACATTCTTTCTTGAGGAGAACTGGGTTCTTCAGGTAAATCAGATGGATAACTCTGTGCGAGAGTGCTGTACCCTGCTTCTTGTGCTGGAGGACTGGGCTGGGGTTCTTTTCCTGTTTGAAACTCCTTGTCACCATTTTTATGCACGAGAGACATGGTATCAATAGACTCATGGACACTTTCTCTAGTGTCACTCAGTTCATAGTAATCACTGCCTGGCTCAATGCTTTTTATTGCTTCTTCCTTCAAGGCAGATGTTTCAAAGTACTTGGACATTCCTGATTTATCTTCATAAAATGGCATGTCAAGCTCAGCTGATGTTGCAGCTCCAACCCCTTCAATCTTATCTTTGTCATCAACTCTCATTTCAAAAAGTTCCTGAATTGAGCTCTTTTCAATTAACGCAGATGGTTCGGTCATGGCTTTCTCCAGTGTTTTAGAGGTCATGGCTGAATCTGTAACTGCTTGCTCCAAACTTACAGGGAACGAGTCCTGTTTCGACATATCTGTGGTAGGCTCTTGGTCTTTCTGTTCTGAGAAAATATGCTCTGTGGAGGTCTGAATTATGCCTGCTTCTTCATCTGCAGGTTTTGGGGGTTTACTCTCTTTCGGCACAGCTTCTTTGTCAGAAATGGTGGTTTTTTCTTCAAGCTTCGGCTCAAGTTCCTTTTCAGTAAGTATAGGTTCCTGTCCACTGGGGGTGAAAGTATCTTTCTGCTGTACAGTCTCTTGATTTATGGCCTCCTTTTCTTCCTCTAAAACTTTCCCTGTAACATGTTCTTCTACAACTGGAATGTGAGCATCTTTGGGTAAGGTCATTGCCTCTGAGGGTGGTGCTTCTGCCATTTTGTCAGGTTTATCCTCATGAGGCTCTTCAATTTTAAAACCATCTTTGGCAGTAGCTGGGCCACTGGTTTGTTGCAGAGATTTTTTGTCATCTGGCTGTAAAAAGGCAGGGGTGAAGGGTGATGTGTCTGTAACTATTTCATTCTTCATGACATCTAAAGGAAGAGTGAAGCTTCCACCTTGAAAGGGACTTGGCATGGGAGAATCAAATTGTTTCCCTTCCCATTTTGGGATATCATCAAATACGTCTTTTTCCCTCATGGGAGTCAGAGGGCCAGGAGATACTGGAGCAACTAAACCCCACTCATCCTTTTTTGCTTCCGTTGGCATTTCAATGAACCAGTCCTTTTGCTCTTTTGGAGTTGGAGGCTCTTTAGGGAGGTCAATGCCAGGTACTACAAGGCTTGGTTCTGTCTTCTGTCTCATGTCTTCCAGGCTGGCAACAAGAGTGTGCCCAAACAAAGCTGGGGGTGCTTTTTCTTCTTCTGTGCCTTGCATGTCCTTTTTATCAGGGTAAGTTTTAGTTGTCTCTGGCTGAGAAACTAAGGCAGCATGTTTAAGGTCTTCACCAGGCTTACTTTGCTTCTCGGACTCCTCTTCCTTCGTGTCTAAAGGCTCAGCTGCAGAGGGAGTCAATTCCTGCTGATCATGGAACTCCATCTTCGAGGCTGTAAGTAAATCTGAAGTAATCGGGTTGATTTTTAAACAAATAATAGGCAAGTGCATTCAGAAAATAAGCTTAAAATTATATTTTGAAGTGATAAATGAATGGTAGAATAACAACAAAAATTATGGAACATGCAAGCATGCTACCCATGTAAAAATCAGTATGAAAAGGTCAGGACTGTGATTTATGTGTACTATTACTAAAATGAACTCTGGTTTTAAATTAATGTGCAAAGGAATTGTAAGAACAGTATATTTCTGGATATTCTTTTCTCTTTTTTGTTTTTTGTTTTTTTTGGTCTCTCCTAAACATTATGTGATGTGTATTATGGAAGAAACAAAATTCATGTGCTTTCTATACATAAAGGTTATAAGCTAATGAATATTGAGTAAGCAGCTAAGTTAGGGTACAGAAGAATATTTAGGAAGGACTAAATATAGATAAGACTTGATTTCTACTGAACATTTTCATTGGTTTTATCATTTAAAAATGAATTGGTAGGCTTTGGGCAGAGGGCCAAGTAATGCACAATGATGTAATGTTAATAGTTTCAGTTAACTTGATCAACAAATGTCAGGGCCAATTCTTTAGGCATCCACAGGTTACTGGCATAAATTTTTAGAATTCATTTGAAATTAAATTTCAGAAATGTAAGTAAATATTTGCTATCAATTTTATATGATATGACTTAAGAATTTACAAGCCAGTTTCTATCACATATTTAAAAATTTAAATTCCTAATCATTACTTAGTCTGTACAATAGATATAAGAAAATCTGAATTACACTGTTGTTACTGGGAAGTCATGTGAGTAACAAACTTTTCAAAACAGTCAACTATTGAAATAACTTTATTCCCATGGTCATGACCTCAATCCCTACAGCATGACCGACTGGTGAAGCATTGGCCAGTATTGGCTCTAGAGGTGCTCCACAGAAATTAGATAACACATTTTTATAAAATAATAAAATTCAACCATCTCTAAAAGAGCAAGTGTATGGATCATCATTACCTTATATACTTATGTGTCCTGTTGTAACAATAGAAAAAAAATACTTTATGAACTTCTAATAAAGGTTAGATGAATGAAAACTCAAGAGATATGGGGATGATCAGAAGGGTTGGCTGCCATGGGGAGAAAATGATATGAGAAGCATCAGCAGGAGCTCAAGAAAATCAAACCAGTATTCATTGAAGCATAAAAAATATAGCACATTTTGGTTGCAAACAAAAACGATTCCACCATTTAAGCCTCTATGTGCCAAAATCCAACTGTACGATTTGAAATAAAAGCATATGAATTGCTGTCCCCAAAATAAAAACAAAAATATACATGTATTAGCAATGTGACTGGCAAACATTTGAGATGAGGGGGGCGGGTAAAAAAAAAAAAAAATAAAATAAAAACAGAAGCTCACATAGCATCATCAGCCTGGCTGCAAAGCGTATTGTATCATGGCAAAGGAAAACCAGGAATCAGCTACAGCACTGGAAAACCAAGCTGCCACACGGCACTTGCGCAAGCCACACTCTCTGCACATGAAGCCTACAACAGTGGACTTGTTATCATAAGACCCAGCGATGAAATAGCGAAATAGCATTGGAAAGGCATCAGGTTGGTAAGCCACTGGAGAGATCATTTGCAACAAAACACATGCAAATCCTGAGAAAGACACACCTTCCCCAGCAGAGGAAGGGGTTTTTACTTCTGGAGACACCTCCTTGACCTCTTTTACACTTTTCTCATGTGGGGCCCCTGCCGGGGCACTCTCTTCGGGAACTATTTGGGTCTCCGCACTAGACTCCATTTGGCCCTTACTGAGGCCTTTGGGTTGGTCTGAGGACTTAGCAGCCCCACACTCTCTCTCAGGAAGAGCAGCAGGTTTCTCTTCCTCAGCCATCCGACTCTCTAGTGTTTCTTCTTCTTAGGGATGAAAAAGATGTTGACATCATGACCACAGAACAATACATGAAACGACAGAAATATTACTAAAGGAACACTTTCAGCTCCATTAGAATGACCTCATGAAGACCTCAGCTGTCTTTTTTATTTTACCGTTTGGATGAACAAATTAATATTCTAATGCAACATACATTATGTACTGGTTGGAAAACTATGATGTATAATCTGCTAATAGTGATGACTTTTAAAGTCTCATTAAAAGGCAATTTATTTTAAAATTTGAGAGCTGAAAGGGTTGTATTGATTGATTACCCTTATTGGAAACGGCAGTAAGTTGCACGCATGTGGAAAGCTTGCTGGAAATAAGAGATGGTGCTGCCGGATAACAGATGGTTGTGAAAAGATGGATGTACTGATGTACTGAAAAAAAAAGTCTTTAAATTTGTTAGACATGTGCTGTTTTCACCAATGCAGGAAGCCCCTACATAAGAATTCCCGGCTGCTATATTTAAAATGTGCAAATTTTGCTAAAGAAATCTTTGGGAATAAAAAAAGCCTTGCCTCAAAAGAATATCCAACCAACTACCTTAACAGCTTTATCACAAAGTCCACCAAATTTACTTAAAATACAATTTATTTAGCATTTACAAGGTAAGGGACTACCTAAGTCAAGTTATGTTAGCTTCATTGCATTAAGATGTTGGAGAAAATGAACATTTTCAAGAAGTAAGTAAAATAAAATATGTTAAAAACAAGGTCAAGGTTAAATTTAAATCTGTTTAGAAAAGTCTACCTCTGGGACACAACTATTATCATATTGTTTAACTCCCTGAAATATCAGTAAATATCAGTTCATGTATAATTCTCTTTGACACTAAAGAAAAAATATGCACATTAGTAATAAAGTCTTATTTCTGTAATTCAAAACAAAATCATCAAGGAAAGATCATTGAGTGGCAATCAAACGGCCAAAATAACCACCCCCCAAACCATGTATATCAAATAAAAAAGTTAACATTTAAGATGTAAATATAAACCTTTCAAGTTCATGAGTTATTGCACTAATTTGTTTCTCATTAACACTTGAAATGTCAGTAAAAATAAGTAAATCCCATTTTGTCACTTAAGGAATTAGAGAGAAGTATATGAGCTGTTTTATAGTTTGTAAATGGAAGATTCTTACAAAATTCTTATGAAATAATTGTGCATTGTTTAAATGGCCCTGAGGGAAAGACTACAGATAAGAAGAAAAGGAATTTTCTTTTTTCTTTTTTTTTTTTTTTTTAGAAATATTAATATCCTCAGAGAGAAACAGAGGGAGAGAGAGAGGAAAAAAAAGCTACATTATCTATCTCTTCACATTTAGCACTCATTTTTATTTTTGTAATTTAATTATGGAATTTTAAGTAGCATTTAAAAAATTTAGATTCTAAGTTTGTTATTTTAGGAAAATTTTATAATGCCATAGATTTCGATTACAGGTAAAAGAATTTTAATATAACTGCATTATAATGTTACCTTTTTAGTAAAGTCTAATCAAGTTAATTTACATGTTTTCAAATCCATGTAGCTTTTTAGCTTTCCATTTTCTCATTTGGTATAAATCATATTTATTTCCACTACAATTGTTCCTTATTTAAAAACACACATATTTTAGAAATTTAGTTTTAGAAGAACTTAGTTTCACTTAATAGGACTTATATTTCTTTATCGGAGAGCCTGAGCTATTGGTGTTCTGTTTGCAAAAGGGTCCTTGAAGATGCTTATTATGATGACTGTAGTTGGTGAGCTGTAAGCTTATTCCTTATTGCTTTAGAACTATCTGCTTTCATATTAAATATTGTCCCTTTTGGAAATAAACTCTTCGCCTAAGCAAAAATATATTTAGCTGTACCTTTTTTTTTCTTTACCAAAACTACCTAGTTAGAATGAGACATATTGCAACCCATCACGTACTTATTTTATCCTCACGATAACCAATTATACACTTGAGTCTCCCAGCTTTATAAGGCTAGAATGACAAAAGCTTTGAATCATTTCCTTCATTTTAGTCCAGCTCTACTGATGTGGGCCAAGATTTAGTCACCTGGGGAAGCCTCTGTAGTTTCTGTAGATGATTACATGATATGGGGAAGTACATTGTTTCCGTAACGTTTATTCTGCTCTAAACAGATTCTTCATTCTTTCCTTTTAAAGATCTATCATATTAATATAGCACTAAAAAGAAAGCTACTGCTATTTAAAGATACTATTTAATAGTAATATTATGTGTCTAAGGAGTAAAAAAATTATATGAAGAGTCATCTTGTTTGGTTTGGGTAAGAATATGTTCTTCCCCAGCTGATTATTGGCAGGGAGCAGAAAGAAGTCATACTTTAATAGAGTATTTTTTTGCTTCTCTCTCTCTCTCTCTCTCTCTCTCTCTCTCTCTCTCTCTCTCTCTCTCTCTCTTTCTTCTCAGAAGCAATGATACAGAAAAAGGAAGTGCTCACATGCCTCCAGTAAGGCTTCTTTTATATAAATTGTTAAGGCATTTGGATAGATTCAACTTATATAGGAACTTCACTTTCATGCAGAGAAAACAGGCTCCTATCCCTCCCACCCTGTATGAAGGCACACTTAACATGATGCAGGTGGTCAAAGCTGCAGGCCGGGGAGGAGGAGCAAAAGGGGACCATGCTTGGTTCACCTTTCTCCTGGCCTAAGTGGGCCTCTGCATTCTGCGCTGTGACACTGGGGAGCACACTAGAGGTGGTCCATTCTGAGCTGAACAAAGGATGCTCATAGTACTCCTCATCGGAATTGTAAGGGTCATCATCAGGCACAGACACCGAGATGGAGGGGGCTAGGAGTCTACGCCTCTCCCCGCTGGTGGTAGGTTCATGGCTGGGGAACCTGTGTAGAGGACCCACTTGATCCTCAGCCCCTTCATCTACAAACAGACACACAGGAAGAAACTGCAGGGAGAACTGGACAACACAGACACAAGATCAGACGGACGAGACAAACACCTACACAAGGACACGAAGGGCCACAGAAGCAGCACAGCAGGATGAAGGGAAATTAGCAAGATCAAGCTGATGGAGGATGGGAGACAGTGAATGTTTCATGCCTCAGTAACCACTCAATTCCACCTATCCCTTAAGCAAGTTTGTCATTGATCTAAGTGAACCAAAAGCATTGACAGTCCTGCTGCAAAATAAAAATCATCTATACATTCCTCTCAAACAAGTCAGAATAACCAAGGAAACGCTGGAATAGAAACAAAGCCTTACAAAACAAATGCATTCTTTGGAAGAAATTCTTTCATGCAGGTTAACTCTACTCGTGCTTATATCAATATATTTTAAGTTAAAAAAGAAGAAAGTTGTTAGGATTTAATGCCTGTAAGATTATGAAGAAAATAGTCCTGTTTAAAACATAGCCTTAATTATCTAGGATGCACAAGTAGTTAGTGTTTTGGTTAATTTAATTCTAGTTAATAACTTTAACCAGAAAGTCATTTTTAATTTCAGTCCTGTTAAGAAAAATCTACAATGCATTATTCCTCTTTCCTGCCTTAATAAGAAATGAGCAGTCAGCATAGCTCTTTCTTTGGATGCTAAGGCTAATGTAGTACCTAGGGACATCATTTTAAACAGGGTTCTGATTTGCAGGACAGTGAAAGTATACTGTTTTAAGAAAGCCTCTAATATTATAAACTTGTTTTCTTATGTTTTGTTTTCCTCCTGAAAGCTTAGTAGAGATACAATTAGCTGAAAATTTCTGCAGAGTCGGCTACAGATTCATCAAGACTTTATTCCATGTAGTTTCATTTGTACCACTGGCTCTTGGCTGTTTTTCATGTTTCAGATCTCTTATTGCGTGTTTCTTATTGAAATGCTAACGTAACTACTCTCATTTCTGTTCTTTCCTGTATCTTGCCTAGGAAATTTGCATTATTTAAATATATCTCCTTAAATATACAACTGTAGATCAGTCTGCTTAGCATTTGGATTCTTGTATAATTCAATGAGCACTTGGCTTCCAATGTGATGCAGACATTATATCTCAGGCCTATGTGGTGGTTACTAAATTTGCTAATCACTATTTATTTACTTATATTGAGAAACCAATTTAAAACTTCATGACTCTCAATAATAATAACAAAATCTATAGTATCTATCTGTACAGTTTTTATTTATATCAGATTTTAAGAAGACAAAATTATAGCATTAATTTGCAAATATACTGTATTTTTAGGACAGTAACTTATTTTTGGCAACCAAGTGATGACAACTAGAAATAAGTCTGAAATCATGAGGATACTAAAATAACATTTTGTAGAGAGAATACATTTAATCTTTCAAGTACATTATTTACTGATTGTTCCATGGAAGATGTTTCTGGATAGATGCTCGGAACTTTCTCAGCCACAGTGCTTTTTATATCATGGGATAGCAGAAGCCTAAAATAACATTTGGTATTCTTAGTTCAACTCGGCACGATTTCGCAGCTGAGCAGATAATTGTCCAAGATCTGGCCTACAACACTGACTGAATCATAGCCCTGGCTTGTCACATGTCTTAGCCATTCATATTTCTCTCAGTGGATCTCTGGAGCTGTAAACTCCCCATGTATGCAAGTTTCTTCTAAAACTCCTGATATGTTCAATAGGGTACTTTCATGATCAATAAATGAATATGGGATATGTTCCTCTCTGCTTTTCAACATTTATTTTCTGGGAGGTACAGCAGACTATAGTATCAAACTGAAGAATTTCAAGCTAAGAGTAAAGGCAATACTCATTGGATGTTTTAACCTTTTGCAGATTCTGGCCACCTCTTTCTTGTTGTCATTGTTCTTTGTGAAAGTGCCAAAATTTAAAAACAGTCCAGAGCCTAGCTTCAGATCTATAGCATTTTAAAAAATGGTATTTTCTATTTTGAAAACTTTCACTCTAATCAAGAACCAACAAAAAGAACACCACAAATTTTGAAAGCTCCAGTGGAAAAAGTAGCTTCTTTGTAGTACTTGCCTGGCCTGGGACCAAGGCAACTTCAAAAAGAGTATCTGGCAAAGTCCATTCTTCTCTTAGTACTGTGAGCTGTGTGTACTCCAAGTCTCTGTTTAAGACCTATAAGCCTAAAGTCCATCTACGTTACAAGCTCTAGAGATATGCCGGGGAAGCTATGCTTTATGGGGACGAGGGAGGGCTAAGTCAAACAGGGCACTTGATTCTAATGATAATGATAGAAGACATTAGATTCTCATTCCTTATGGTATTGTGCATGGCAAGTGCATCTGGATCACTCTCAATGGAGATGGAAGACATAATAATTTTAAATAAATAAATAATAAATGGAATACTTATTTTTAAGCTTTTTTTTTCTTAAAGGAAATTAGTATAGTAGCTTGTAACAAATAACTCTCATTTGAAGATAATTTACTTCCATAGTCTCACAGTAAGAACCTTGATAAGAAACAGCCTTAGGGATGTAGTGCAACCGTGATTGCAGAATTTAGATTTGGATTTGCATTCTGGATAAGCCACTTATCCAGACATAAACCATGACATTTTGGGCAAAGGAGTGGAAATGAATATTATCTATCTTTGTGGGTTGCAGGGAGGATTAAATGAGAAGATATCTGTGAAAATGCCAAGCACAATGTCTGACTCCATACATCTTAGCATCTGTGTCTTCAGTGTACTCAAACAAGTTGTCAGGTACCTCTGTTCTTTCCCCTCATTTAACACATCAAAGTTGGAGTTGAGAGATATATGAAAAATTAAATTTATTTCACAACAGTTTGCTGTTGAGGTCAGGATTGAATGCATGCATCCTTTTACTAAAAGTGGGCATGCTTCTGGGGACTCTGCTTTTGCCACAGAATATTCTATTTCATTTAATAATGTGTTATGCTAAAAACAGGGTAACCTTATACACCTTGAACTTCCGCATAGTTCTTCTGCATAATTATAATCTTCAAAAATAAAGCTTACCTGCTTTCAATGGAGGAATAAACTTTCCCTAGTTTGCTTTCATTCAAACTATTTTTTTTTTTAATAAAGCATTTGAAAATTTACACTGGGCTAATGTAAGGCTTGCCATGTAAAACCCAGCCTTGGTATGCCACCCTCCTTTGGAGACTGCATCTTGTGGAATGTTAGTGATTCAGTGCTTTTTGCTTGTTGTGGCATCACAGCATATGGTTGATGGCTGCTGGCCGCACTTACATTGTTCTCCATATTTTCAAGCCCTTTCCATTCTGCCAGCTTTTGACTGAGGACTCCTCAGTCTGCTGACTGTTACTGCTGCCCCAGAATGACATAAAGAGAAAACTACTTTCAGATGAGCGATATTAGGTCACCACATCCATGACACAGGAAAACACCACCCTAGAATTCTGGAGCAAACCTAAAAGGGCAGAAAGAATCCTGGTTCTATGTTCAGATTATTCCATACCTTCACAGCCTTCCAAATTCTAATAGCTCAGTCCAAATGACAACTATTATGATTAGGCCAAAAAGAAAAAGGAGGTTAATTTGAAAACATCATAATCAGTACAGTTTTGGTTTACTGTACCATAGTTCCTTTCCTAAGTGTGCAGGTTGTTTCATTTTTTTGATCAAAATCCTTTGTAAATGTTTTCCAGAATAAGCACTTGTCCTGGGAATTACTAATATTACATTAATTATAATAAATATTCATAAATGATAGTAATTAACATTTTAAATTATTTTTAGTGGAAGCTTTCATGCTTTCCCTTTGGGAAAGAACAGCTTTAAAAAGTTTGATAATTAATAAAAAGAAAGTGTATCCTCAAAATTGCTGAATTAATCTAACAAAAGAGCTTTCTTCCATTTGTACAAAAGGATCAGACTGCAGCAGTCACTACACCCTCAGATTAAAGTTGCTTTGAGGGTATCAAGGAGGGTAAATAATCCGCTAGATAAGGCAACAAAATCCACCTGCTCCCTTTCCACCTGACCTGCTATAAGCAATATATTGATGGAATTTGGGCTGAGTATTTACAAACTACTTGGTTTGAAAAATTGAACAGTTCAATCCTGTCTTGTGACTTATTACTAATTTATTTTCTGACAAAACTAAACTTAAAAAATACTTGTATATTACTTAAGTGTGGCTTAACATAAAAGAGAAGCAGTAGTTTGTCTATACCACAAATCTTTTACATATTTAAGGTGAGAATATTATCTGGTCTTTATAGAGGTAGAGTTTATAAAATATATACATCTATTTTTCTTAAAACTCAAAAAATGGTTATACATTTAAAAGGAAATAATCAGAACTTCAGATAGTTCAATGCTTAAAAAATTAAAAATACAAGTTTGGCTTGAAAATAACTTTGAATTACTTTCAATAAGAGGTTAGTTGGTACTTTCCCTGAATATCTGGAAACAGCTTGAAGAAAGTAATTCCAAAATATTAGGGAACTCTGGAAAGTTGACACCTAAGTTACCCAAATTGAAGGTGATTCTACATTTTATTTATGTATGCTTTCATTATATCCATCATATTACCCTACAGGAAGCAGGCTGGGTGAATTCCCAGATGGATGGGAGGACACTGCTTCTTTTCTTTCTGTTCCAAATTCCATATACAGTAAGAAGATTAAATGACTTGACCTCAAGCTGACTTTTGGAGTAAACCTATTCTGTCAACATCATATCCCTCTCTGGGTTAAGAGGATTCTCTGATGCTTGAAAAGCTTTAAGTAGGAGCTTAAAAACATTTTCCATGGCCTGAAGGAGGTACAAGGGTCATGTCAGGCTTCCCCCTGCATTCAGAGTGAAATCTAGGCCACTGACCCCAGCTGACCACAGCTTACTCTCACACTCCCCTCCACTGCTCTACTCTTTCTCACTACCCATTAGCCACGGACCCCCTTCAGTTCCTGGGTCACTTCATCTTCTTGGGCACCTGAGCACCCTTGTGCTTTTTTCTATCTTTGTTTGGCCAACACTTTCTCCTCATGCTTCTGGTCTCAGCTACTTAGCCATCCCCTCACCTCCCAATAAAATAAGATTTCCCTTGTAATATTTTAAAGCTCCCTATTCTTTTCTTTTTCAAAGCTAATCCAATTTAAAATTATTGGTAAGCTTATTTATTGGATTCCTGTTCTTCACTAGATAGTGTTTTTTATTTATTTGTTTATTTATTTATTTATTTATTTTGAGACAGAGTCTTGCTCTATCTGGAGTGTAATGGCGCCATCTTGGCTCACTGCAACCTCTGCCTTCTGGATTCAAGTGATTCTCCTGCCTCAGCCTCCCGAGTAGCTGGGATATAGGCGTGCGCCACCATGCATGGCTAATTTTTGTATTTTTAGTAGAGACAAGGTTTCACCATGTTGACCAGGCTGATCTCGAATTCCTGACCTCAAGTGATCCGCCCGCCTCGGCCCCTCAAAGTGCTGGGATTATGGGCTATAGTGTACTCTTTAAAAGCAGGGATCATGTCATTTTGTTCACTAGTATATACTCAGAATTTGAAGAGTACTTGGAACATTGTAGGACTCAGTAAATATGTGCCCAGTGAATGGATAAACATAAGGTCAAAAGTAACTTTTCAAACCTATAAATTAAAAGATTAAATCACATTAACTAATAATCATTGGCTGCTATGCACTGATTATTAACCCCAAAGTTTATTTTATTCCTCAGAAAAATTTAGTTTGTTTATTATTTCAGGCAGTAAATTGGAAAAAAAAAGGGCTCAATTTAAGAAAGAAAAACCTTGCTAAGATAAATTTAGGTTTATAAATCTGTAACAAAATAAAATTATTTTAGAGTTGACAATATATGGTTCACTAATTCAATTTTTTATATTTAGGAAATCAAAGAATATTTTAAATGGACCTAATTACAAATGATAAAAAGACAAGTCTTTTAAAATAAATGTTCTTCAGTCTTAAACACAGTAAAAAGGGAAAACAAATGTATAAATGAATAAAATAAACACTTCTGGGCTGGGAGCGGTGGCTCAAGCCTGTAATCCCAGCACTTTGGGAGGCCGAGACGGGCGGATCACGAGGTCAGGAGATCAAGACCATCCTGGCTAACCCGGTGAAACCCCGTCTCTACTAAAAAATACAAAAAACTAGCCGGGCGAGGTGGCGGGCGCCTGTAGTCCCAGCTACTCGGGAGGCTGAGGCAGGAGAATGGCATAAACCCGGGAGGCGGAGCTTGCAGGAAGCTGAGATCCGGCCACTGCACTCCAGCCTGGGCGACAGAGCGAGACTCCGTCTCAAAAAAAATAAAAATAAAAAATAAATAAATAAATAAAAATAAACACTTCTAAAATTCTGGTTTTAATATATGAAAACTAAGTAATATTGAAACAACAATGGAGCCCTAGTTCTCCTCTGCCTTTTCCTATAACTCTCAAACAATAAACAAAGGTTAACTAGTCTAAGAGAACCAGTTAATTGTTTCCTTTTAAGTAGTGCCTTTCATCTCAAATTCTGAATGAATATAGTTCAAAGGCATCTTTCTGTTTTACCAATGAGAACTGAAAAGCTGACATGACATTCCATGGTGAGTAAGTTCATAAAAAGATCCATGGACAATAACAGGTCTCAACAGGAAAGAGTCATGAGCTCAGTTTCCAGTTCAATGCTCTCAATATCAGATTCATTCATTAACTTCTTCATTCATTCATTAATATTTATTAAATTTGCTACAAGTCAAGCCCTGGGGAAGGTCTTGGCAATATTATAGTGAGCAAAACAGATAATTCCTGACACTTTCATAAGGAAGTGTTGATTTCATCGATAAATCTGACTCCTACTATTATGGAGATTACATTTATATTTATTTTAATTTTTGTTCAGTCACTTACAAGGTAGAATTGTATCTTCCTTGTTAAAGCATTCTAAAGTGAATGGGTTCTCTACAGTTATTTTAGCAACTGAACACAAAATTATCTTCCTTAATCAAGCAGATTTCTTTTATTTATCAAATTCCTCTACTTTTGCTTTTATAAAAATAAGTGATTATTTATTTAAAGTCTTTGTTTCTTCTTCATTATTTGAAACAGATAGCTCCAAAGCTTGGTCACATACTAACCAATACCAAAGTCCAGAGCTTACTGATTGAAGTTCATTGTTCACCCTTTATCAGAAGACAAACCCTGAAAAGTCCAATAGGCCTTACCTTCCTCCACTGTGACAGTCTGTTCTGAGGCAGGTGATGGGGGTGGAGAAGGAGGCAGATTAGCTGTTTCTTCAGCTGCTAAAGATCAAACAATGGAAAAATGAGATGCAATAATTAATCCTTTTAGGCTGGTAGATGTGTAGGAAGTTCTGCCATTTGTAAAAAGACCTCTCTATAAAACTTAGAAAAAGATTCAATAGTAAGCTGCATTTGATTAATTTTTAGGCCCATTACCTGATTCATGTATTTTTGAAAACCTAAAAAATAAGACAAGCATTTGATATTCTCCCAAAAAGTGATTTTATCATCTCTAGAAAAACAGATTAGAGATGCCTGCTAAAATTCCATCATTAATCTCATTAATGTGTCTACCTGTTCAATTAATAAAATATTTCATTTTGGCCCTAATTTACCATATGAAAACACACACAGGCAGGCAGACGTTTTTAGTCTGGATTCAGCTACTGACCGAAAAAACTATTAGAACTCTATTGTTCAACTGCTCAATCTGGAAACATGTGTTATATTGACCACTCATAGTTATTTTAGGGGACATATTTTTTAAACAACCTTTTGTTCACTGAGTCTAATTTCAAAACTCATCTTCTGTATGTATTCTCAGAAAAGGAAAAATAAGTTTTCATAGCCTGAGCGAACTTTCAGACAAAAGCCATGTGCTGAGTAAACTTCTGGTCTTAGCAATCAATACACGTGAAGACGAACCAGAGAAAAATGTTCTAAAAGATGTAATTCATTTACAGTTATCTAAGTTTTATTTTTCAAAACACTTACATGATTTGTGATCCCCTCATATGACAGTAAGAAATTTCAAAAGGAAATATTTCTCATTTAAGGCCAGTGGTTAAATCTATTTTAAATATTAGGGGAATTTCAGTTTCATAAAGTAGTTAGTAGAGGCAGGTTTGGGATGACAGGTGAGTTTTTAGTTCCTTATCCTATGGGCTTCTGCATGGTGTATTTTAAGATTTCAAGTTTTTAAAAATTGAGTTTTCTTTTCTTTCAAGGAATAAAAGTGAACAATAAACTGAAGGTTAATGTTTTAGATTAGATAATTCTTTATCTATGTGTTTTAAGAGAAAAATAGTCCTTAATAATTAAAAAAACCCACAGTACTAAAAATACTGAGTGTATTCTAAATTATTATTCTGGGAGGGCAGATTATTTTTATTACTTACTTTTTAATAGACAAATTAAAGGAATACTGATAAAAAAATCAAATATCACAGATATATTAGACTGTAAGAGAGGGAAATGGATATGTACTATTTTTAGGCCTTTAAAACCATACCTTTCTATGACTTGCGTGTATATACCTGTGAAATAAATATATATATTGAATTTAAGACAGTCTCCTTTCTTGTATCTCTTTGTGTACATCTATCTATCTATCTATCTATCTATCTATCTATCTATCTATCTATCTATCATCTATCTATCTATCTATCTATCTATCTATCTATCTATCTACGAGTAGGGGCAGCAAGGCTTTGACTGAGAGTGTTTCCTTTGGCAAGTGTGCATTACATGACTTGCCTGGCCTAGAGGGCATTTGTCTTGTTACTAAGGGACAGAACAGCACTCTCTCAGCACCCTTAGATGAACCAAGTGAAGTTTAGTACTTCATATAAGATACAAAGTCACTCATGATTATAACAAAGCTCTGGCTATAGGTTTTGTGTAGTCAGTTCAGGAAGACCCAAACAAGGCTATAGTATAATCATTCACCAAAACCTGTAAAGGGAAATAATCATCTCTTATGAAAGTTTTAGTATATTATCTTTATGGGTGGAGTCATGAAATCATGCATTGGCTTTATTTTAATAATAACTATTTCTAGTGGTCCGGAAAATGAAAAAGTTAAGGGCCCCTTAGGGAAAAGTCTAACTGTAAGCTCACCACTCTAACTAAAGACTATGCAAACACTACTACGAACCACTGGAAAAAGATGAAAATAGGTCCTAGTGCATACCCAGTTAAGGTGTCTGATGAATGTTACATGTAAGGATGAAGTACAAGATATGGCCTATCTTTTGAACATGAAGACTTTATCCTGTGATCAGGGTGCAACAGACACAGTCCCTGACCTGAGGATCTTCTCATTTACCTAAAGGCAGAGCTGCAGTCTGGTCTTTATGCTGAGCTTCTTTCTCTTGTTCACCTTTCAGGACTGCTACAGCCTCAGCAGTGACTACTTGAACTATCCTTGCAGACACCTCCTCTGTAATAAACAGTAACAAAATAAAATATAATGATGAGAAGTCTGAAACAGAAAGCAAGAGGAAAAGTAACCAAACAGTATAGTGGATTAGAATTCCATTTTCTTCCCCCTAAAAAGTACAATATACCTCTATAATTGCAGAGAAAACAAACACATATATACAAGAAAGAAGAAGAAGAAAAGAAGCTGGTATTCTAGGAGCTAAGCTAAGCAAGCAAAATGAGCACAGAACTGAGAAAAAATACTTATATGGTATTTGAACAATTTTTTCTTTGGCTTCAACAACAGAAATTTATTTTCAACTCTGAAGTCTATGAGATCTCTGTAATAGAATGAATGTTTGTATCCCCTGCCCCCAAAGTCATATGTTGAAGTCTTAACCTCCAATGTGAAGGTAATTGGCACTTTATTTTGTAAAAGCTGTTTACAAAAACAGAAACAATTTAATTTCTTCATACCTAGTAAAACAAATTCAAGGAGAGAAGAGAGGATTCATTTTGAATTTAACTTAAATTTGTTTTATAGTTTTCTTATACTATTCTAAAAATGTAATTTATATAAGCTTGTGTGCTTGATTTGCAGAAATGCCATTATTTAAAATATGAAAAGATGCCTCAAAATGTATATTTGTGGTTAAATAGCATTATCCAGGATCAGTGAAAACAAGAGGCAATGATATGTCAGATGGTCTCTTTCTAAAGAACTATGATTTTTCTAGATAGTAGGTGTTTTAAAGATCTTTAAAGCCATATGACATAAAATCATCTCAGTTTCATTTTTTTTTTAAAAAGAGGGTTCAAAATTAAAATGATCAGTCTGTGAGACGCCAAATAACTAGTTTTTAGCATCCTTGACTATTATAATGTTCTTTCTCCTAAGCAGAACAATGGAAGAAATAACAAACACATCACAAAACTTTCTAACAGTCATGAGTGAATGACTAACAGAGATATATCAACTCTTTTAATGGTATGAATGAAGGAAACATACTCACTCTCAGACCTGCTTAGCTATCTGTGTATCTAAAATATATCATTGTAATTCCATTCCTGATTATAGCTGGAAGCTATGTAACAAGTGATTAGCCACAACTGAGCAACATCCATCTATCTATCTATCTATCTATCTATCTATCTATCTATCTATCTATCTATCTATCTAATCTATCATCTATCTACCTATCTGCCTGCCTACCCACCTATGTATCTCATAGACCATCTTATATATTGTGAGAGTTTACCTTTAGAAGATGACATTTTATTTCTAAGAGATAACACTATCTTATTAGCTGTTTGTTTTAGTGTTGGAATAGAATTTTTCAGTTACACCAGTTAAATAAATAACATTAACAGTCATCAAAGCATTATGAGGAAGATTATCTGCTATGCTACTCAGTGAAGAGGACAGTAGAGAAGGAAGGGCTGTTTGTTTTCATAAAGCCAGGCTACTGGGTGGGGTTTCTCTGAACATTCTCTGAAAGGCTGGGCTCCTAAAGGGATGCTTTTTTTTTCATGGGAAAGAGAACACTAAAAGGGCTACAGAAAATTAAATTAGCTGTAAAGATATTGCTTAGACATCTAAATTGTTTAATAATGTTACAAAAAGAATTATTTTAAGTTTTGAGTATTGCCACTTACATATATTAATTTTTAATGCAATTAAAATATTTAAAAATCAGTAGAGTGAGGTAGCTTCTTCTAGCACCCCAGTGATTTATGGAAAATTGAGTGTAATAAAGAGGTGGAACAATCATGGCAGAAATTGGGATATATATATATAGGACCTTTATGTCTTCTGGATCATTCTTGCATCTTTCTATTAGCACATATGCAAACTGTAGTATCTTCCTATGGCATTTAGTACATCTCACACAGAATTGTCCTGGTTCACATGGCTTATCTCCCACACTATGTAAAGTTTCCCAAGTCAAGGACTGTCTTCTGTTATTGTTGCAATTCTAACTTTTAAGTTCAGGGGTACACGTGCAGCTTTGTTACAGAGGTAAACTTGTGTCTTGGGGGCTTGTTGTACAGACTATTTTACCACCCAGGTATTAAGCCTAGTACCCATTAGTTATTTTTCCTGATCCTCTCCCTCCTCCAATCCTCCACCTTCCGATAGGCCCCAGTGTGTATTGTTCCCCTTGATGTTGATGTGTCCATATGTTCTCATCATGTATCTCCCACTTATAAGTGAGAACATGCAATATTTGGTTTTCTTTTCCTGTGTTAGTTTGCTAAGAATAATGGCTCCATCCATGCCCTGGCAAAAGACATGTTCTTTTATGGCTTGTTCTTTTTTATGGCTGCATAGTATTCCACAGTGTGTATGTACCACATTTTCTTTATCCAGTCTATCATTGATGGGCATTTAGGTTGATTCTATGTCTTTGCTATTGTGAATAGTGCTGCAATACACAATTCTTGAAGCTTCTCTTACTGAGTTTTACTCAGATTGGATGCTTAACAGGATTTTTTTTTGACAGAATGGAAAATTAATATGAAAGGTTTTGTTCATAATATTTACAAAAATTCAGAAATAATTCATGCTTGTTACTACATTTAGTAACCTTAAAACCTCAAATTATCTTATTTACTCTATTATTAAGAATTTGATATATATATATATCAAAACAGTATTTCACTTAAATGGGGATTCTGCGTTCTTGTTTAACTATTGATAAATATTTTTAGGGTCTGAGAGTGTTTTACATGTATTAATTTCTTTTAGATTGGGAAGATAACCCAAAATAAATAAGTACCCATTGGTTATATGAGCAAATTATAACTGAGCAATACTACATTATTTCAGTCTTTTTCTTTGGTATTGTATTTTAGGATACAGTTTTGATACCATGGAGAACTATTTTAAATGTTGAGAGCTAATAAGAAAGGAGCGGTGGATTTAATACATAAAGGATGCAGTCATACAAGTGTAGCCCAAATAACATTGTGGTACACCGTATAAATAGACTTTGAAAATAGTTGAAACAGAGACAAAAGGAGAATAGAAGTATTACTTCTCTCTGGTTCAGTATAGAAATGTCCAACTTAAACAAAGGCATGGTATCAGCCAGTACTATATTTCAATCGTGAGTGATAATTTAGTTTCAGCAAAGCAGTATCATTTATTGTAGATGGGAAGCAGCAGAGTTTGAATATTACTGGTTTCGTTGTTTTGGAGAAAATGAATTTATAAGTGTATTTATGTCCCATAATGGAATTAGAACTCATGAATAAGTTAATTTTATTTTTGTACATTTTTAACCAAAAGTTGTAAAAAAAAAAAAAAAAAAAAAACAAAACTTAATCTGAGGGAGAATTGGTAAATTTTTTCTTCTTTGAAGGAATTTAAGAGAATTTGAGAAATACTATTTTAGCATAGTCAAACAAGCTGTTGGCTTAACTGACATATTATCTTTAGGATTTTTTAGAGAATAATATTGTTAAACTTTTTCAAATAGGGCATAACACATTTTATAATATAAAGTTCACCAGTGAATTTAGGAAAACAGGAGCCTAAGAATGTTCTGGGAATTTCAGTTGGTCCAATTAATTGAAAATATTCCTCTAAGTAAGGAAGTAAGGGCTGTCATTAGCAGAGACAAGGATTCTTAAGGAAGGAAGAAATGGGCTTCTCTCACTGGAAGCCTCATCAGCAGATCTACTGGGTGAGCTTCATCCTTATAGCATGGCTCCTGGGACATGAGCAGATTCACTCAGGGTTTGTGTAAAGTTCAGGGCAGATTAACGGTAAAGGTTCCAAACAAACTCAGAGGACAAGGAAAGACAGTCACAAAATCAGACCTAGAAAAATATAAATGTAATGATTATGATGTGTGTGATTATATATGTAATTTCTTCACTGATTCTACAGTTGTCTATTAAATGCCTCAGCCATCCATCCATCCATCCATCCATGCATCCATCCATCCATCCAGTCTTTCTATATATTTAGGGGATTACTGATTGCTGTTGTTTTTTTTTCTTACAGCACACATGAGAGGGAATCTCACAGACTTTAATTCAGAAAAATGTGGGTACAAATTCCAGCATTGCTGCTTTCTAGTGATTTCATACTATGAAATGTACTCAATCTCATTTTTCTTTGATGCCTTACCCATAAAATGGAAACAGTTTTAGTACCTGTCTCAGAGGTTGTTGTGGGGACTCAGTTACATAATTATATTAACAGACCTGCCACATAATTATATAACAGGCCTGGAATACAAATAAAATAAAAACTTCTAGATAGTCCTTCACCAGCGCATCTTTATTTTTCCCTAGTCATGTATTTTTCTGAGTCTTCTACTTAAATATTTCTACTTTAAAGAAAGAGCAACTTTCTATAGTTAATCCAACATCACTGATGTTGATGGCTACGTTAATGGACAAGGGAAGTATTTTTTTCCAAGACAAAGATATGAGAGAAGTAAATATTGTCTTTGTTATTTATTTTCTGGCTTCACACCCAATTTCCTGGATGCATAGGTCCTGGGCTACCATCTGCTCAAGATTCCATCCAGCAAGTACCAATTCAGGACTGTCTATTCTAGACAGTGCTCTAAAAGGTGTGATAATCCTAATTCTGAAGACAACTGGTGACATGAAAAATTCTCTTGATTAGACTACATTTTAATTTTCCATTGCTTACTTTTTCTACCTTCTATTCCTGTAGAATACTTTTTTATACTTTCTATTCCTTTTTTCTTGCTTTTTCTTCCAAACATATGTGTAAAGTTATAAACAGGACTTAGTTGTTTAGAAGACTAAAGATGAATCTAGATTACACATAAATTGGGGAATTATTATTCATTACATGTAATTGAAAGGTAACATTGATCTTCATAGCCGAAAACATTAAACAAACATAAAACTGCTTATTGTAATCTGATATTTTGAAAGGCTCAATTATCTTTCTTTCGAACTTCTAAAATGTTCTGCCACTGGACATTTTTTAGTTTATATTAGAAATTATCTTAGTAAATAAGTGTATATAATACGTTTTTGTAATCTTTCTCTTGTGAATGTTCCATTCTCTCTTTTGTGAATGAATGTCAGGGTTTTGATGTATTTAACAGTAGTTTATGCATTGCAGTAAGACCCTTACATTGGTATTTGAATGTAATTTGCTATTATTTGTTATTATTTTATCATATTGATATTTTATCAATATGATGAGACAATTTCTATAAGTAATAAAAAATCTTATAACATGACTGTAAAGTCATGTCATGGCTATGCATGAGTGACAACTTGGATCTGCTCACAAATCAATTAGAGGGAAAACATTAAAAAGGAACCTTTCTAAATAAAATTCATCTCATAATTTCTAAAAATGCTATTGATTAAAGATTGATAAGAATAAAGGATTTAAATATCTAATCCAGGCAGCAGAGCAATAGATGATAGCAGATCATCACTATCCAGGTAAACGCCTGAAGACAAAAAGTGAAATCTGTCTTGAAAACTATTCCTGGGAAACAAAGACGGGGTCAGTATTTAGAAAAGAGAATCAAAGCAGTCCTCCGGAAACAAAAAATACCTTTTCTTCGTATTAAGGAAATATATTGGTGGAAACAAATACAGGAGATTAGTAAGTTTGAGAAACTAATTGAGAAATGCTGTCATCCACTGAAAACTACTTGATGAAACCCAAACAGTATCACGCTAAGCTACTTAAACATTTCACCTAACAAATGAATAAACATCACACTGTTATATAAGGTTATTAAGCAACCTTGTATGACAAGTTGTTACAGTAGGCACTTTCATTTCTTGTTGATGTTATTCAATACACATATTTACACATTGTCCAGATGGGAAAAACTGGCAAAATAATGGATAAAGATATGCTTGTCCCATTTAGACACTGTTATGATTTACATCAGTATTTTATATAAAAGTAGGTTCTAGTGTCACAAAACCTGGGATCAAATTCCGTCTCCATCTCTTACTAGCCAAAAGACCTTGGTTAAGTAACAGTCTCTCTAACCTTCAGATTCCCCATCTGTAAAGTGGGAATAAAAGTAGTATTCATCTTTTGGTGTGTTGTAACAATTAAATAAAATAATATAAATCAAGTGCTTATTTAAATTAGGTACCACTGTTTTAATCACTCTTGATGTCCTGTTATCATTGAAATCTATGAACATCGTTTGACAAAATGTAAGTAAGATCTGAAAGTTTTTGTCAGACACAGATGATTCTGTCATTTTTCCCAATGAGTACCTCCCTGCTTAAATGCTGGGCCACTACTGGGACCCTAACGAACAATACATCAGTCTCCTGCCACTGATTATTTAAACTAAAAGGTGCATAAAGTAAACTTTGCTCTACTGTCATATCATACAACTCAGCATTTATAGCCATCATGACCCTCTGTTTTTTCCCCAATGCTGATTCATGCTGCACCACTGCCATGCTCTTCTCATCACACTATTTGCCACAACAAAAATGTTAAGACAACCTCAGGCTTTGCTTTTAGCACATTTTTAAAGTTATTTTGTTATAGTTATCTATCAATATTGCTTGGTTGATGAATAATAAGAGCAACGGAGATGAAACTTTTTCAATGATCCTGGAAGTTTCAACTTGTTTCTGAGTGATATGTAACATTGTTTGTGGACCCATAAGTTTGATTTTGAATTCGTACCCTGTAGTTTTTCAGCAGGACCAGCTATGATTACTTGAACGTGCAAAGGTTCACCAATTAGACTGTGAACAAAAAAATCCAAGCACCTCGGCATAGGCTTGAGAACATATTTTTGTTGATTTCTTTCAGGTTGTTAAGAGAGAAGTAAGAGACAGCGGCTGTAAATTCAAACATATGGAATATAAAAGCCTGTAAATGTTTTAAAAATCTTTGGTATAACAATATTGTGTTCAAAGAAAACGACAAATAAGCTTACCGTACGCTTGTGGAAGAAGGAAAACAAAACAATTTTAGACAGAATGCTCCTGTCAAGAAAAGGTTTTTCTCAGTGGGGTACAGAATGGTTGCCTAGGAAACCAATACTAATTGCTGCTGCTGATGGAAACTAATCAACAAGGAAAGCACTGTGTAGTTTGAAGCACTCTGCTAAACAAAGACCCTAGACGAATTCATAAAAATAGGGAAAGAAGAAAAGTTCTTTGCTTCTACTCCTTGCTCAATTTGGAGAGTAAAATGGTTCCTCTGAAACTATTTCCTGTAATCAACTGATGAGGAAATTAAAAGAGCAAATTCTTGGGTTTTTGTTTGTTTGTTTCCCTGGCACCTTTGCATTAATTAGAGGCCAGCATTGGCATGTCTCACCCTAGACAGACTTCTATTAATCTCAGGGGTCACACTGGCCAACGCTACAGCTACAGATCTTTGCCCACCAGCTTCCCCCCCCCCCCCCCCCAGATATTTCTTCTAAAGATTTAGTGATTAAAACAAGGATCAATTTCGTTTATGGGGAAAAATGCATTTGAGGTGAAGTTAGTTAATGAAGACAAATGCATTTAAGATAAAGGAATTATGATGGCACAAAATTCGGCTCTGATGGGTAAATTTAAGAGAATTTATTTTGCACCTGTTATAGACAATGGAGCTATTCTTAGTCATTAGGCAGCTACAAAGATGAGTAAGACGGTGTTCCTACATTTAAATTTTGTTTAAAGAGGGGCAATCTTGTTGAAGGACATGTTTTATTTTTCTTCTTTAAGATTTACTAGTAGTGGCCATAAATGTTGACTGATCCTGCCACAGTCACTCATATGGTCCTCTTCGGAAATGGATTTACAAATTGGTAGACTAGGATTGTGAGTACAGTGTATAATTATAGGATACTTTTCCCTCTCTTGCTCTTTTTTTCCCTGTACCTCCACATACATGCTCAAACCCACAATCTTGTTTAGATTACACCTTAATGTACTCAGATGAAGTCTTTAGAGTTTAATAGAACTGGCCTAGCATTTAAATTTGGTCAAGGAGGAAAATGTAGTAAATTAATACTATTATCAGTGAAAGGACATCATAGGTTAAAAACACTACATGATGGAGTCAAAAGTAATTAGAAAAGCACAAATCAGAGATAGTACCTACTGGAAAATTTTGCTTCTAATTTTAAGTGCCCAGCTGAAAGTAGGGAAACAGAAAACACATTTACACAGAAGAAATATCATTACAATTTAGCTTTATATTTATCATGTTCTAGTTAAGGTTTTCTACTGCTGGTGGTATTGGGGGTGTCCAATGGAGTAATGTATTGCATTTTTATGTTGTTTGTGGCCCATATATTACACATTTACTGATTAACTAAGGTTGTAATATTTTATCAATCTTAACTTGAGAAAGAGAAATTTCTAGAGAGGTTTGCTCCCCTGAAATTTTCAAATAGCTTTAACACCAATAAATTGAATCCAATCATCAAGGCACTGAGGGAACTGACAGTACTTTTGGAACTCTGAAATGTTCTGTTTTGAATCTCGTCAAAACTGTTACAATTGTACTACTCTTTGTAGATGTGGGGAAATTGGATTATATTCTCTTCTTCATTAAGTCTTAAAATACAAGACATTGCTAAAGGAATGTAGCATGAGACATTTTAAATAATATTAGTGGGAAAATAAAATACCAATAAAACAAAGAGACCTTGAATAAATCCACCCCGAGAAAGAGTAACTGTGAGATAAACAAAATATAAAATATAGTGTGCTTGTAGAAAAGCAATAGAGTGTGTGTGTGTGTGTGCGCGCGTGCGTGCGTGCACGTGTGTGTGTTTTTATGCACGTGTTAGTACTCATGCACAGAGAGGTCTGTTCATGCTTTTAAAGTCTCATCTGTATGTGGATACCTCACAGGTCTTGGGCACAAGGAGCAAGGCTAGGGTTTCTTATGAAGAAATCAATGCTTCTATAGCTGCAAAACATAGGAATGTCAATGCTGGCCTGAGACAGAGGATATGATGGAAAAAATAATTCTAGATTCTAAAAATGTGTCATTGGAATAAACTTTTGAAATTAAGTTCTCTATAAACCAAGAATAGTCTTTACTAGTTACCTCTGTAAACACAGATCTTTCTTCTAGGAGAAGCTATATTTGTTACAATAAAATGGTAAAGATCAGCAGCTTAAATAACTTTTGTTTGATCCTTCTTTCTCATCCCCAACATAACTTAGCAAATCTTTGGAGGCCTTGTGACCTAGAATCATATGGAATTTAGGAGCCATGTGATAGGAAAAATCATTTTGTTCAAAATACATCATAAGGTACACTCAATAGTCACATGGAAAAACCAACATGACTTCTGCATAATTAGATTAAACCTCCTTATTTTACTCTTTATTAAACTCCTTATTAAAACTCCATAATTGCTTAAACCTCCTTTCCGTCCTATCACCTTTCTAAGAATTCACAAACAGCAGCAATCATCAACCTTATCTGCTTTCTTCTTAGCAAGTTTCTCACTAACTAGTAATGTTGTAAATAAGTGACTGTTCATCTTCTATGCCTGCATATTTTCTGTCATTATAGCTACAAAAGTATTGTCTGCAAAGATTCTCTCTACACCAGCACCTGAAATGACTTGGCAGACTTTAAAAGTCAATATTAAATAGACATGGTAGTTCTTCATAATTTTCAAATCATAACTGAATATATAATCAGATAATCATGTTTTAGTAATCTTATGGGAAGAGGTACAGTAAAATCAATTACACTATGAACTTCTGAAAACTGAAATACCTACTTAAAAAAAAGAAAAAGAAAGTAAAGTAAATTTGAACCATCCTACTATTCTTTCTTTAATAATGCTGTTAAATAAAAGCTCAGCCACAACCAAAGAGAAGGGGAGCAACTTCACTGGAAAAATTCTAAATATGTAAAATTGATGATAGTTAAAACACTTTTTGCCAGACCTGTAAGTAGCAAAATCAAGAGACTTTGCAAATCTTCTTTTTATAGCAAGAAGTGCAAGGTCAATGGCATATTTGTATTTGATGCCATTATGATAGTACAAAGCAAAGACTTTAATAGAATTTTAAAATTTCCTCATGCCAAAAATATTCTAGAATAAAGATGATTTCTTTTAGGTTCTGTATTGATAAATGCATCCCACGGAAAATATTATTAAATACATTTCTTAATTTTAATTCTTCATTATGTAAGACAAATAAAAAACAAATAATAATAATTTCAAAAGTACCTTGAGAAATTTGCAAATAACATACCAATCTTTAGAAAACATCTCTGGGACGTTTGTTGAAATAAAATTTTACATTGATGATTTTGCTTCGATGTTGTTTATTTATGTCATTTTCTGTAGCTGCACCTCTCGACTGTATTGCTTCTCATTGATAGCAAGCACACCTCTAGAAGTACCTTCAAAGCATGAATTCCATCTCTATTATACCTATACTTGCCAAAGAACTCACTCTTTACTTGAAGACAATGAAGTTTTATATCAGAATAGAAATGATATCTAGAAGCATAAAACTGTAATTTGTTATTGTGGTAGCTCTGGTTGTCCTATTGTAGGAGCCCAGCAGAAAGAGAAAGGCAGATAAAATTTGATGGAGTGGTAGAGTTGAGAAAAATGTAAGAACAGGATGCTATCTAGGTAGGTAGCCTGATATAGGGCAAGGAAATTAAGCTTTGTCATGGGATTTATGGTGGGATTTTAGGCATATGAGCATATGCCTGCTGACTTGAAGAAAATGAAGAGATGGGATTGGGGAAGCAGATAGAAAAGTGCTGAAGTCATGTTTCACTTACTTTCTAATTCTGCATAGGGCTGGTCCTAGGTAGGCAGATATTACTATACACCTACAACATACTTGGTCTACAAAGAGAGCTTCATTTGGAATGAGAATCACAATCTTATGGAATAGATACGTGGGGCTTGCTGAGGATATGGAAAATCAGATTTCATTAAAAGGCTTTGAAATTTTTAGGAAAATATTACAAAGAAAATTCAGTTTACTATGATAATATATGAAAAATATATTATTTTCTTCCCAACATAGAAGGAAAATTTCTAAATCAGGACTTGTACTTTTGTTTTCCAAAATGAAATTACAATTTCAGTATTTCATGTACAGGAGCCCTGATCATGAAGCAGTTGACCAATTCTTGGTTGTAAGAATATGCCTAAAAATAGCTTGGTTTCTCAGATTCCTTTCCTTTCCCTTTGCTAGTTTATCAGTCATTTTTCTCCCAACTTTTACAGAGGCCACCCCCTCCAAAAATATTTCATGTGAGTTTGTAGTTTGGGTTTGTTTTCTTAAAAAAAATTGTAAAAGTACAAACTCTCATGAAAGTAGAGAACTTTGTTGTTTTTGCTCTTTTTCTTGGATAGTTCTGAAATGCACACATGAAACAAAGAGGCAGGAATGACATGATCTGAAAACAACTAGAAGGTGATCTTTTGATCACTATAGAAAGAGTAGTATGGTTTTAATGCAATCATTATGTTAAAGTGTCTTACCTGAAACTTTATAGCATAAAATACAAGAAATACCTCAACATTTTAAATAGAGTTTAGAGTGTCCAAAATACTCTTTTAAAAGCAAATTTCATATTTTCATTTTCCCACAGAACTGATAAAGAAAACCACTTTCTATTTACATACTGTAGTTTTTCCACATTCAGTTGTATCAAAGAACACAGGGAAAAGTTGAAACTTACCATTATTCAAGCCTCGGGAGACTCAAGCATTTCTAGTTAGAATTGAAGAAATGCTCAATATTATAAAATTTACTTTAAAATAAGTATAATTTGGGGGAGTTTTTTTCTTCACATCAAAAAAATTAAATTCAAACTTATCTAGTAATTCCATCATAAGATGATAAATTGTCAGCTAGAGTAATTTATGTTCACCCTTAAAGAGTGAAATCCAACTAGAAAGGGAACCTGAATAGCCAACTCCTTGAGCAGTATTTTTGATGTTGTATTAGGATCATATGTGCAAGTTAAATGTGGTCTGCAGAGCATTTCATAACACATTTTTCTTCAGGATGGCAGATATTTACATGAGAGCAGGGGACTATAGTTATCCGAACTGAATGAACTTCCTCTCTTAAAATGTGACTTTTGTTAAGTGGCTACTATATTTGCTTCAAACTCAGTTATTTGCTTCTTTTCTTATAGCAATCAGGACTTCTAAAAAACTAGATGAGAACTGGCTTGGAGAAAATAAATATCTTACATGCGTTGTGATCTACACCAAGTTAGTGCAATATTTGGAGAAAAAGCCACTTTCCCCAGGTCAGCATTTGTGTTCCAGTAAAGCTTGAAGGAAAGCAAGTTTATTCCAATTTTTTTAAAGCTTTAGTCACAAATCTCTATTTTTCAAGCTGATGAGAAAAACAACCAAAGTCAATTTTTAAAGAAAGACATAAATAAACATGGGCTGAAGATGCAAAATGCAATAAGGAGAAAAAGTATCCTGTGAATTGATTTATTTTTTTAAAGCGCTTATAAAAGTAAGTTGATACTTATTATTGCTATTATTAGTTTCCTCCTTGCAGAAGAATTTCACCAAACACTGAGATACTTAACAATTAGATTTAGAAAATGTAAATGGGAGCATTTTCATTCAAATATGTCAAAGGAAAAAAGAAAATTATGGATCACAGGAAGCTTTTTATTAAGTGAAAAATGAAAACTAAAATGAAACTAAGGAATTATATTTAACTGAAATCACAATATTTTCCTAAAGTTAATGTATAAATTTCCTAATTTGATATGAAAATGTTGTTTACTATCTAAGAACTCATTTGCAAATAATTTTATAGACTCAAAGATGAAATAGAGAAAATAAAGGGCATTGGTGACATTTGGTCTTCAAAAATAGGATACATAATATCTTTCCAAGATGATACTGGTATACTCCTTTGATGGAGGCACATATTAAATCCATGACTTAGAATATCCAAATGCTTTAAGATTTAGATTGCCCATTTGTCAGAAATGAGATGTACTTGAGCTTCTGACCTAGAACAGCACAACAATCCTTATTTATAGTCAGAGGATCAAAAAGGACATGCATTATAGAGTTCCATTTACAGGATACTTCGCTGGCATTTTCAACCCAAGCCAATTATTACACTGGCCTCAATTCTGCAGAAATGAACATGAAAATTTTTTCTGTATCTGTGTATTTCTTAACCACTAGATTATCTTTTAAAAAGTTCATTTATCTGGACTTTTCATATTATTTTCAGTTCAGTAATTTTCATCATCAAGAAAATATCTTCAACTTGATATCTTACCGCTATCGTCAGTCAAAGATATATTTTCTTTACTCCCAACTCTCACTCCCAATTTCAGAACAAGTTAAGTCTTCCACTATATATTTTCACGACAGTATTTTGGAGTTCCTACCTAATTTCTTTCTGTCCTAACCAACAGTTCTAAAGTCCTTACTTTGAATCTCGACTGTTTTCAGTTTCTTGATTTACCTCTTCATTCTCAGTTTTCCTTTCTTTCTTTTCCTTTTCTTTCCTTTCCTTTCCTTTTCTTTTCTTTTGAGATGGGGTCTCACTCTGTCACCAGGCTGGAGTGCAGGGGCGCGATCTCAGCTCACTGCAACCTCCACCTCCTGGGTTCAAGCGATTCTCCTGCCTCAGCCTCCTGAGTAACTGGGACTACAGGCGTGCACCACCAAGCCCAGCTAATTTTTGTATTTTTAGTAGAGATGGGGTTTCACCATGTTGGCCAGGATGGTCTTGATCTCCTGACCTCATGATCTGCCTGCCTTGGCCTCCCAAAGTGCTGGGACACAGGCGTTAGCCACAGTTTTCCTTTCTAACATAGTTTTTCCTGCAGATTTATTGTGCACAACGTAGCATAAATTTTGTAGACCATTTTGTTTATGTGATTTCCATTCTCACAACTATATATGGATACTCTCTCTCTCTTCTTCTTCTTCTTTTTTTTTTTTTTTTTTTTTTTGAGACAAGGTCTCACTCTGTTGCTCAGGCTGGAGTGCAGTGGAATGATCTCAGCTCATTGTAACCTCCACCTCCTGGATTCAAGCAATTCTTGGGCTGTAACCTCACGGGTAGCTGGTATTACAGGTGTGTGCCACAACGCCCAGCTAATTTTTGTATTTTTAGTAGAAGCAGGGTTTCACTATGTTGGCCAGGCTGGTTTCAACTCCTGACCTCAAGTGATCTGCCCGTCTTGGCCTCCTAAAGTGCTGGGATTACAGGCATAAGCCACCACGCCCAGCCCTCTCTTCTTTATATTAATTCAAAAAATATGTACTAGCACATACTTATTATAGAAAATAAGCACTGTGTTATATACAAAAAGGAAAAGAAAGATGAATGAAGTACAGGTTCTACCTCAAAGCATTTCCAACCTAGTGACTGGAATAAAATCAAATAACAAGTAACCTCAGTAAAATGATTGCTATGATCAATTGCATTAGCAAGATATAAACATGGTACTTGGGGGTGTTCAGAAGAGGAAGACTCATTTGAGAGAATAAAATCAACAACAGCTCTTTATCTTTAATGGTAGACTTCTGAGAACCTTTGCTGTAGGGTGGTACCCTTCCGAAATGTTTTTCCTATGACTTGTTGCACAATGCTGCATGGGAATGAAAACACCACAATGTAAACTTGCCCATTTACATTCTGCAAACGTAACGTGTCACAAAAGAGAAAATTTTAGACCAATCAGAGGACTGATCATTCATACTGGAGATGTTTTGCAAGAATCAGAGGTGCTCATATGCCAGCATCACTTTGACCTGTGTTTCCAAATTAAAAATATGGATCTTCAGGATGCTTAAGCTGAATCATATGTATTTAGGATGATTTTTCTCTGAATCTTGATACCTCCTTTCTTTTCTATTTTTGCCTAATGCCTTCTTGCATATTCCTGAAATTGACTGTATTTTACTCTTATTTCTGTGTTCTAATAACCACTCAGCATTTGCAAAAATTGTTAAAAGCATTGTTAAAAGTTGCATGAGAACCTATGACATATGCTTTCCCCTTCCTTTGCTCATCAGCTTGGCTGGTTTTTGAATTGTATTTTCTATGAGTGTTGCTGAATGGTGACTCATTCAGTGAGATGAGCTACACAGTGAGCCGGCAGGACACGGTTTAGTGTCCTTTTCCCCCAGGACTCACGATGCCAGGTCAGATAATGCTGAAGCTACCAGGTCTGCAATGCAGCACCAGTTGTTCTGTTCATCTTCTCCTGATATGATTTCCAGACTCCCCTGACAGTCAAAGCACGTGCTTTATGTAATGTACTGGGGAGCAGTGAAGTGTGAGGGAATGAGAGGAAGAGAAAAAGGCTTGACACACTGAAGCAGAAAGAGTCAGTTTATCTCAATAGCTTGGAGGGGAAAAAAGAGGAGTGATAACTGCTGGGTACTCTCCAGTCTACTTACTAACCTCCCAACCGCAATAAAATCAAACCCAATGCTAAACTGCAAGGCAGCATTTGGCATACAGTGGCAAATATCTTTCTCAGACATGTAGAAGTAATATAATCAAAGAATATATACGTGTATATATATATATATATTTCACACTTAAAAACACACTATTGCTTGATAAGAAATATATTCTCAAGATATTTGAGCAATTTATTTGTTCAAAACCATTAGACTTTTTATCTTATCTTTTTTTCTTTTTCTCTTCTGTGAGGAGAAAATACTTCAAAATATAACAAAGGACAGATAAAGGCCATGCATAATCCTAACCAAAACAAAGGCTTAGACAGTCCGAAAATGAATATAGAAGACTCACTTCCATTACTTATTACTTTCATCTGTTCGCTAAAAATAAAAAAGCATTTAAGAATTGTTTATAATTTTTATCTAAATGGAGGTTTTTTTAATCTCAAAAAAATTGAAAAACGTTAAAAGAAAAATATGATGACAAACATGACAGCAAATTAGAGGAGAGAAAACTTAAGGTCATGGAAAATACAGGATGAGAGAAAGGTCAAGTAAAAATTACAATGATAATTAAATTATATTTGCACTTAAAAAAACTAGAAAAAATAATTTTCACAAATAGGTCTGAATTGTCATTGGCACAAATCTGTTGCATTAAGATTCAAATTCAACAGAATAATTTTTAAAATGTCAGTGGACCAAAACATCTGAAAAAATACTTTTTTTTTTTTTTTTGTGCTTGTGATGTAGTTCTGACATTTAGCACAAAGCGAGACAAGAAACGAGACTGATTTCCACAGTGCATGGGAGGAATTTTCTTGAGGAACACACATAGAAGTATATGTTAATGCAATTAACCTCAGTTTTTAAATACCCTATTATATTGTGTTAGATAGAGCCTTGCTCTTCACAAGTTGAAGTGTTTGTAGGCAATTAAAATTCCAAGGAATAAAATCATACCTCAATTTGTTGAGTCATAGGGTTTAATGGAAACAAGTCTTGAGAAACCAAGTCTTCCTCATATTTCGATTCAGAATTACCATCTTAAGAAAATCACATCCTACCTTAAGACTTGACCAAAGAGCAAAGACAGATTTTTATGAGACAAAGTACCTTATAACTGTACAATGAAACAAAACTTTACCTGACGTTGGTTTTTTCCTCTAATTTGTAAAATATCAAAAGCTCTGGCTGGCAATACCTGCTATATACAACCTCATATTGTATCAAGAATAAAAGACACAATTCTTTATTATAATATCCATATAAGCTAGCCCTAAATTAGGTTCAAATCCTATTCATCAACAAGCCAAGCCAAATATTATGATTGAAACTAATCCCCACAACCAGCTTCACCTAGTAGAGAGACCACATAGGACAAAGCAAACGTGACAATACAAACCTCGTGGAACTGCCTTTTCTATCAATCCTTGTCTTTCTCACTCTTTCTAGCCCCAGATGCCTAACCTTTAGAAGGAAAACACTGAAAAGATCCCCATTTTCTGTCCTCATCCATCGGTGCCACCAGGCCCTGATGCTTCGCAGTGAGGCTGTGTGGTTTTCTGCAGATCCACCCTTGAATGCTAAATAACTGTTCTGCACACTCCTCTCTCTGCGGAGCTCAGGGAAATGGCAGCCAGAGCAATGAGTGGTTGGCATGGCAACTAGGAAAGGAAAATCTGCAACCTCTCGCATTGTTAGGCGAGCTTGTTTATTTGCTTGGGGGGTTGGTGGATGGCTTTAGTCATTTTGCAGGAGAAATGGCTCAGTGCTATTCTGCTCTGCATAAGTTAATATTATATTACATAGAATAGGCCATATTTTAAATGGGATGCTGACTCCTATTAGTAAATCACGAAATCTAGAAATGGAGGCAGGGGAGAAAGAGAGAGGTGAGAAAAGGTAGGTTTGAATCTTCTGAGATTGAAAAGCAGAACAGAGAGAAAAGCTTTATTAAAGGCATATTCAGCTTTTTGCATGTGAGAGCTGCCAAACTTTTCCTTCATGTGTTTTCAAACTTAATAATTGCAGCAACAATAAATGTATATAACTGAGTGTTGGTCACTTGGCTGCTGGAGTTATGTGGATGTGATAGTGCAGGACCAGGCTTTAGACGACATAGCTCCCATTGTGAGCTCTCTGAAAAAGTGACAATGCAAAGCCTGGAAAAGCTTTTCCATTCCTGCCTCTTTGGCAGTGGGTAGGTCTGGATAGTATGCCTGGAAATGATGGGGAGACAAAGGAATCCTGGTAAATTGTGGGGAGTATAGTGAGGAATTGCCTTTTAATCTTTATATACATTTACCCAAGGAGATTGCTGATACTGGCTTTTGATGGTCACGTAGGCACTTTCTACTCCCTGACCAGCATTTGTTGTTGTTGTTGTTGTTTACACGGAGTCTCGTTCTGTCACTCAGGCTGGAGTGCAGTGGTGCGATCTCAGCTCACTGCAAGCTCCGCCTCCCGTGTTCACACCATTCTTCTGCCTCAGCCTCCCGAGTAGCTGGGACTACTGGCGCCTGTCACCATGCCCAGCTAATATTTTGTATTTTCAGTAGAGATGGGGTTTCACTGTGTTAGCCAGGATGCTCCCGATCTCCTGACCTCATGATCCGCCCACCTTGGCTCCCAATGTGCTGGGATTACAGGCGTGAGCCACCGCGCCTGGCCTGTGACCAGCATTTTTTTACTAGTGTTCACAGCACTGTACTTTAAGATAGTAAAAAATCACCAAAGCCTGACTTTAAATACTTTAAAAATGTTTTGGTATCAATAAATATCTCAAAATTGCCTCCCTTTTTTCTCTACTCAGATTGAAAACTAGAAATAAAGTTATGATATCATATCACTTAAAATTACATGAATGTGGCAGTTCTGGAATAGAAGAATCGTCTGCTTTGCCTGTAATTGATAACTGCTGCAACTAACTACTGTTCTAAATGTGGCAGACAGGGATGATGGAAAGAGCACTGGTCTATAAGGCAAGAGACTTGCATTCTGGCAGTAGTCACGTGATCTACTGTGAAAAGTCATCTCACTGGTGCCTTCCAGATTTCAATCATATCATCCTCAACTGAGACAGAAAAGTAGCGGACTTCACCACTGTTTTCTAATAAAGAAAAAATCCTGACATTTGCAAAATTAATCCTGAGAGCAAGAAAAAAAAAATACACTCATCTAAAAAAGTCTTGAAAGCTTTCACAATGGGCAGCATATTTATAAAGCCAAGTAAATTATAAACGATAGAAAAAAATTCATACCACTTCTTGAGGGTGGGACAGTTGAGAAGAGAGGAGCATGAAATTCCTGAACACTGTGTCACAATTCACCTCTCTCACTTTCTTATTGTGTAATACTGGGCAAGTTGCTCAGCCATTCTGTGCCTTAGTTGTCTTATTTGTACAAAGAAGACACTAATGACAGATATCCTCATGGAAATTGCAAAAAGATGAAATGAGGTAAAAGATATGATGGTGCTTTATAAACTGAAGAGCACTACTGCAGCTTGCAATTCTATACACATTTCTAAGCTATATATATATTTCCATAATAGTTCTGTAAGCAATCCTTGAGGGATGAATAGAAATTAGAATTTTTTTCCCTCCTTTAGATGAAAAGTGAGCAACAGCAAAATTATTACTTTTTTAGAGCAAGGTCAGAAACAGAAGCACCACTTTGCACATCCCTGTTTTTGCTGTTAGAAAATGCCATATTCCAAATGATTCTATAAACAGGCACAGTAAAGATAGGATTTGATATAATACTATTAAGGGAATACTAGATTAAGTGAAAACCAGTGTAACTACACTGTTAAGTCACATGCACAATGATTACGTAAATCAATTGCTTTTTTCCCTTAAAATTTGAAAGGTCACTTTCCATTTTCTTTGTTTTTTTTTTTTTTTTTTTTTGAGACGGAGTCTTGCTCTGCCCCCAGGCTGGAGTGCAGTGGCCGGATCTCAGCTCACTGAAAGCTCCGCCTCCCGGGTTTACGCCATTCTCCTGCCTCAGCCTCCCAAGTAGCTGGGACTACAGGCGCCCGCCTCGTCGCCCGGCTAGTTTTTTGTATTTTTAAGTAGAGACAGGGTTTCACCGTATTAGCCAGGATGGTCTCGATCTCCTGACCTCGTGATCCGCCCGTCTCGGCCTCCCAAAGTGCTGGGATTACAGGCTTGAGCCACCGCGCCCGGCCTGGTCACTTTCCATTTTCTAAAATAATTTTCCAGTCAATATTTTACAAATTTTACAAATAATCCCTTTGCCCTCTTATAAGATCTTGATACAAGTTCTAATACGAGTTTGGGCCCCTACCCTGTAACTGAAACTTAAAGACAAGGCTCCTAATTATCTTCAGAGCTGAAACTCTGTGGGGACCAAAATACATTCCTCTTGCTTTCTTCAATAAAGATAACACAGAAAAGAATTATTACAAACCATTACTCTTATTATTTACGCTTTGGAAAGCAATTTTAAAATGATGCTTTAACTTAAATGTAAGACCTGAAGCTATAAAAATCATAGAAAAAAAGCCTAGGAAAAACTTTTCTGAACATTGGCCTAGGCAAAGAACTATAATGACTAACACCCCAAAAGTAAATGCAACAAAAACAAAAATAGACAAATGGGACTTAATTAGAGTAAAAAGCTTCTGCACAGAAAAAGAAATAACCAATACAGTAAACAGACGACCTACAGAATGGGAGAAACTATTTGCAAACTGTGCATCCAACAAAGGACTAAGGAATTCAAACAACACAACATGAAAAAAAAAATCCTCATTAAAAAGTGAGCAAAGGACATGAATAGACATTTCTCAAGACAAGACACATACAAATGGTCAAATAGGTATATGAAAAAATGCTCAACATCACTAATCATCATGGGAAAGCAAATTAAAACCACAATGAGATATCAACTTACACCAGTTAGAATGGCTATTATTAAAAAGTCAAAAGACAACAGATGTTAACAATGATATAGAGAAAAGGGAACTCTTAAACAATGTTGATGGGAATGTTAAATTACTACAGCCTTTATGAAAAACGGTATGGAGATTTCTCAAAGAACTGAAAATAAAACTACTATTCCATCCAGCAATCTCACTACTGGGTAGCTACCCAATGGAAAATAAATCATTATATCAAAAAGACACCTGCATTCATATGTTTATTGCAGCACCACTCACAATAGCAAAGGTATGAAATCAACCTAAACATCCATCAGTGGATGACTGGATAAAGAAAATGTGGTATAGATATACAATGGAATACTATGCAGCCATAAAAACAGAATAAAATCATATCCTTTGCAGCAACATGGATGGAACTGGAGACCATTATATTAAGTGAAATAACTCAGAGAAAATCAAATACCATACGTTCTCACTTATAAGTGAGAGTTAAATAATGAATACACATGGACATAAAGATGGAAATAATAGACAATGGAGACTCAAAAAGTGGGGAGAGTGGGAAAGAGTTGAGAGCTGAAAAATTACCTATTGAGTACAATGTTCACTATTCAGATGATGGGTCCACTCAAAGCCCAGACTTCACCCCTATGCAATATATTCATGTAACAAAAATGCACTTGTACCCCCGAATCCATGAAAATAAAAATTTAAAAAAACAAAGACAAAGATAAAAATTACACTTTAGACTTATTATAACAACAGCTTTCCTAAGTGGCTAGATGATTAATAGTTTCTCATTTCTTTTTTTCATGCTTCTGTGGCATGGCTTCTAAAAAGGACACTTCAGTGGTAAGAAAAAAATCGTAAAGAATGAAAAAATTATGCTATAGTTTGAGCAACCTATTGTCTTTCTATGGATAGTTTTAAATCATAAAGAAAGGGACAAAATCTAGATTATTATTATTTTTTTGAGACAGGGTCTTGCTGTGTCACCCAGGCCAAAGTGCAGTGGCCTGATCACAGCTTACTACAGTCTCAATCTCCCTGGGCTCAGGTGATTCTCCCATCTTTGCCTCCTGAGTAGCTGGGACCACAGGTGCGTGACATCACACTGGGCTAATTTTTGTTTTATTTTATTTTATTTTTGTGGAGATGAGGTTTTGCCATGTTGCCCACGCTGGTCTCGAACTCCTGGACTCAAGCAATCTGCTCGCCTCAGCCTCCCAAAGTGCTAGGATTACAGGTGTGAGCCACTGCCCCCAGCCAATTTAAATTATTATTGCCTTCTAACATTATCCACTCTCCCACCCTCTGGTGTCAGTGCATAAGATCAAGGATACACTGACTATGGGTTTGCATCTTTAAAAATTATGATTGCCCATAATGAAGATGAACATTGAAGGAGTGGATGGGGGGAAAAAGTAAGGATCTTGGTTGAAGTGAGCCCACTCTAATGAAGGAGAAAAGGGGGAAGAAGATGACGACTGCCATTTATTTATCATGTGATCTTATTTATATAGATGGTTAAAAAGAAACAACCTTGGAAAAAATATTATTTTAAAATGCAAAGAGAGGATTATAGCAAAAAAGGAAAGTAGAAGAAAGATTTTTGGATTTAATCGGTAATGTCCTGGATACTACAACATACTGCTATGGACCTGATGTCACTGAGAAATGCTTCATGCTAACAGTGTCCTGAGAACTATTCATTACAGGGAAAAATGTAATACACTTGTAGATTGTATAAAACAGTGAGCTGATGTATAGGTCCCTGGTCCTTTTTAAAATAATCACATCAAAATATTATGCCAGCTCATATCTATAGTCTCCATCATCAAATGATAGCATTTCTAAATAGCATATTTGGGATTTAAGAGCATCTATTTATGCTGGAGATGATTTTTATTACACAATTTGTGAAACAGCTGTCAATAAACCATGAATGATAAAATTTGTTATTTGATAAACTGGAGTTTGGAAAGAAATTTAGTTGCACATTAACTCATCACTGGAACATCCTCTGTAGGTATGAAAAGATAATATTTTACATTTTCCTTTTTCTATAGATTTCTACACATGCATATCTCATGGATTCAATACTCGGCTTGTTATTTCTAGAGGAAAGTTAATTTAAAAATCACACCATAGTTTAGTTTGGATTGACTATCACTCTGGTAACCCGTGGCTGACAGTTCACAATTTTTGTCACTCAGAACATACACACAAAACCTTTGTAATCAATCTCCCAAATCTAATACCAAATGTGTTTGATACATGTTGAGCTGAATTTAAAATTAACTCTGGATGCTCCTAAACCCATCATTTAAAAGAAATGTCTGTTAGCCTCTTTTAAATGTATATTATTTTCTCAGAGAAGCTGGTGATGACACACTGTCTTGACAAATAGATTTTTCTGATGCTCTCAAATACTTAAGACTACTGAACAGATGAAATAGTGAATGGTATTGATTTTCACTGCATGACCAAGCATACTGCAGTGATTTTTTTTTAGTGTATTACAAGCCTTCATAACAGTCACTGAGAGTCAACTGGTGAGAGCCCAAGGGACAAAGTAAGACTTTTCAATGTTTTCTGTAGAGGACTAAGTGCTTGCAAATGAGACGTTCCCTATAAGTCCTGCTCTTGCAAAGGAAGCAGGGCGTTCCGGATAAGAGCCACCTGCAAACAGCAGACCCTGGGGGCTTGTTTATGTGTAAACATCTTGAAAATCCAGAAAGTCAGGGAAAGGTCAGAAAAACAACAATGTGTCTTGTGACTTGGTAACATTCCACAAAAGACTGTATAAAATAAAGCGGAGTGTGTCGTTTGGGGCGGCCGCCATGTTTGTCTTGTCTTGTGGTGTCTTGTGTGTTCATTCCTTTGTTTAGGAAACACGCGGACCCCAACAGTTTTCACCATTAATTAATGTGAAGAGGACTTTCTTCTTTTTGAATTTATTCATTTATTCCTTCATTCACTCACTCACTCAACACACATTTATGGAATACTGAAGGTCTAATGCCAGGTGCTGCAAGATTCGATGGTGAAAAAAACCTTGACGTATCATACTAACTCTTTTCTTCCTCACAACCAATGTGCTATAACATGCCCTCATCTCCTCATGCTGCAATCCCTTCAAAATCCTCTTAGTTAGTGCTCCTGACACCCAAGTTGCACCCTCTTAAAGTTGTGTATACTCAGCTATAGAAAAATATTGCTTGATCAAGAGTGCTATGTCATCCATATTAATACCACCACTACCACCAATAATAATAAAAGTAACTAACAGTTATTGTCTCTTGAGCCATTCACTTTGTACACTTTACTATCTTATTTAATCCTCATTGTAACCATGAAACGTGCAAAGAATATTTTTATATTATTCTATATTATATTATATTATTCAAATAATATTTTTATTTCATTCTCAACCACAATTTCATACTAAATTGAACATATGTGCACAGCTTCTCAAATCCTGGAATCAGGTTGGACACTATCACTCTCTTCTTCCATTTCACACGGATTTCTGCAGGGTACTTGCTTTTATCAGAACAACTGCTGAAAACCTATCTTTGCAAAGATATGATATCTTAAAGGAATATAGTGTAATGTAATGTTGAAACTGTAAACTATCTTGAGCTAATAGTTCATGCAGTATTTGACAGATATTATCACTGCTTCCCTTAAATATTTAAAATATCTTGTTGTATTCTTGTGAATTTGCTGCAGCACCCCAAGATGGTTTTGTGCACCATCTTTGGCCCAAAGCAGAAATAATCTGCTTTAAACTCTGCCTTTCTATACTGCTCATGTGGCACTTACATGTTATGCTTTGTATCCAAATAATCATATGCACAAGTCCCATGTCTGCTCCAAGATCATCTGATCCATGGAGTTCTGGGACCATGTCTTACACATGCACTGGCACAGAAGCTAACACAACACCTTGCATATAGAAAATGCTCAACTGTAGTTTGCTGAGTGATAGGTTAAAAAAATTACAGTATGTATTTATGTATTTTGCATTTTTCTGCTCTAAAAAATATGCTTGTAATCAATCCATTGGATTTAGGTACAAGGTCATTCAAGAGAATTAAAAAAAAAAAAACTATTTGTAAAGTATTCTTTCAATGAGTTAAAATGCCGACAGTTTCTAGCAAAACATACATATACTCAGCCTGCAAAAATTCACGTGATAAAAATTAAATAGGAGAATGAGATTGAGAATGTAGCTAATGTCAAGTTAATTGCCATGATTTTTCTCTTTTTTATTTCCTCTGACTGACTGGAATTTCAGTCCTAGCACTAGTGAAAGAGGATCAGTGCTGTATATTAATTCACTTTCAGACTAAACTGACTTCAAAGCACAAAGCAAGCACTTGGTGACAGCAGAGCCCTTAGTTACCTGCTGTTTCTCTGTCAGCTGAGGTCAGCTCTCCGTTGATCCCATTCTCTTTGGTATTTGAATAGGTGCCTTGTGACCCATGCTCTCCAAAGGTACCCTCTTCATCCTCCCTGTACGGGAATCCATTGGCGCTTCGGACAAGTCCTTCCCCTGCTCCACCTTGATCCTTAATCTCAGGTGGATGTGAGTGTGCAGATGCCTCTGTTAGCTGTGCTGAGGTCCAGTGAGGCGCCTTTGCTTCGTCTTTCCGTTCATCTGCCATTCTTCAATGCCTTGTTATTTCTCCTGCAATTTGAAAAGGAAAAATAGTAGCTATTACTTTGGGGAAATCTTCTGATCTGATATTGGTTGTACCAAGATAGGAGAAGTTTGTAGCAAACAAGTGGCTTTCTATAGTCAAAGAAAATACATACAATAACCTATGTTTAATATCAAGAATGGGTCAATTAGTTCATCTTGAGTTTTACAGACCATTTCTGGAATATTAGTTCTTTTAAAATAAGATCACTGTCATTCTACACATATTCCTCTTTGTAAACAAACAAAAACCAAAGAATAATGAAAAAAACTAGTGTTTGGCATTTAGGTACACATCTTAACGAACTTTCATTTAATTATGGTCTTGAATGTTGACCGTACGGTAGAGTCAAGGAATCCTTCAGCATAGGGAAAAATCTGCAGTATGAGAAAACTGGCTAGAAAATGTGGAAGGAAGAAAGACAGCAGGAATTCTATACCATGGAAAATTATCCCATGTACTTTCTTAAATCGTAACTTTCAGTGAGATCTAGAAAAGACAATAATTAACATATTAGCCGTTTTGGTTTCAAGGGTGTTCAGTTAAAGCCAAAGGTAGATATGCTTTTCTAGATATTGTGAATTAAAAGAAAGACAGCTTTAACTTAATTTTTTAATAAACTTTCCTGGACCCTATCTATAGACTAAGAGGAAATAACATTTTCTATTAATATAAATCTTACAGAGAGAAAGGAAATAAATATAGCATTAGGCCTACATCCTATCTTATGGCATTATTTCTTAGCTAAATCGAATAAGATCTGAAAAAGTTAAAACCATTGACATATAACAGGAAGTTGTAAATTACAGTAAAGGATGAATGAGTTGTGGAGGTGTTCTATGCATGTTAATTGGATGGAAGATACTGCATGACCTTCTCTTACAAGCTGATATTACCAAGTTTAGATATATAATTGAAAAGAGGTGATTCACCACTCAGTTTTGGAATGCTGTTGCCCACCATGTAGCCTTATCGATAGCTTATCATCTCCACAGTAAGGATGACAATACAGACAATACTGTCTTTGGTGGAAACTAAGAACATCTTCCTTTTTTCAAAAAAGTATCTCAAGCAAAGACCTCCAAACAAGTAAGCAAAAGTTATATTAAGACAAATCCACTTCTTACTACCAAGCTCTGTTTGGAGAAAGTATAAATAAAGTAAGTTTTCACATCAGATTACTAACAAGCATTTGTCTGGGGGTTTTTTAACTGAATTTTGTTGCTATCCTCTGCTCTCTCTATTTTCTCTTCATAGCAGGAAGAGCTAGATGAATTAATTCATTTAAGCCCATTTGATTACAGCACCAAATCTCTCCCAAAACTGATCCCCAAAACAGCTCTATTTATCTTCCCTAAGAACATATTTAAATAGGACGTAAAAATTTACCTTTTAAAATATTGATTTGAAGGGCTTATGAGTAAATCGGGGAGTATTGCTACCTCACTATGTGTAAAGAATTATGTGCACAGGAGAGTTTTCTCATCTATTAAATGAGAACAATGCTTAGTTTATTGGTTTATTACCAAGTTTAAGCAGAATAAAATAAAGGGCTCAGCACGGTTCCTGGCATGCTCAATAAACAGTAGTTATTACATTTGTTATTGTTTATTAATTATATCATTAATCATTACATATACAACATTGGAATAGGAATAGGAGCCTGCAAACTTGGTGAGTACAATAATGAGAGTTACTTGCAAATCTGTTCACAGATATTGTGTAGGAATGAATGCATATCCTAAGACAGTCATGGCAAATGTACCAGACATGGTAGCCTAATGAGAAGAGAGTACTCTCGGAATTAACCTCTCCCTGTGTACACTGAAAAATTAGCTACATCTTTTTATAGAAACCATTCTGCAGTGTTCTACACTCCATTCTGCCATTTTCTTCTGGTCACATATCAAAAGATCTAATTGGGTAGCCTAAGCATTGTGTTTCCATGGAGTTGTGGCATCTTCATGTATGTAAAGGACTGAGGAAATCATCTAGATTCTGATTGTGACCTTTTGGATCACAACATTTTACTGATAGATTCTTGCCTACTTCAGTATCCTAATCTTTACATGCTTTTATTTCTTTTTGTTTGTTTGTTTTACCAAAGAGCTTAATTAAGATTTCCATATTCTTATATGGCCCAATTTATTTTGTGTACACAGAGAATATTGTAAATAGAAAAAGTTTCACATAAATAACATGCCTTGTTGATGTAGCTTTTTCTGAGTTAATAGGCTTTATATTTTTGAAACAGTTTTAAATGTACAAAAATATAAAGCAGATACTACAGAGACTACCCATCTACCCCCTGCATACAGTTTTCCCTATTTTAAACATTTTGCATCATCAATATGGTCCATTTATATAATTAGTGAACCAATATTGATACACTACTTTTAACTACAGTCCACAGTTTATTTAGATTACTTTAGTTTTTACTTAATGTCTTTTGTTTTCATTTCAGGATCTGATCCAGGATACTATATTACATTTAGTCCTCATGTCTCCTTAGGTTCCTTTAAGACCTTGACCTTGAAAGTTTCGAGGAGTACTAATCAGATAAATCATAGGATACCCCCCTATTGAGATTTGCCTGATTTTTTTGTCATGATTGGTTTAAGGTTATGTGTTTTGGAGAGGAAGACCACAGAGGTAAAGTGTTCAGATGAGATGCTAAGCTACATGAGCAGGAACACTATGAGTCTTCTGAAAGCTTTTGATGTGCTACTGGATATTTGAATCTCAGGCAAAGGCAGTGATGTGCAAAACATCCCAAACCAATTGGCCACAAAACTTTTTCTAACACCATATTTATTAACATCCCCAAGAGGATCTGGGAAATATTTAGGTTTGTACTTTAGTCCATGTTTAATTCTAGGAGTTCTAGCCACCAAATATTAAAAGAAAATACAACAATATAAGCACCCACAACTCTCAGTTACATTTGGCTTCTCTCATCCCCCTGCCATTGGGCTTTCTGGAACAGATTTCTCAGTGACCAAGAATCCTTATTTTAAACCTGGCAAACCAACACTTAAATAGAAAGAGTGCTACTTGGTAATCATCCATTTAAAATATTAAGATAATTTGTTTTCAAGAGGACAGACATTTAAAAAATGAATTCCTTAGTATTTAATGCTTTAGAGGTTTGAATTTTTAAAATTAGTTAATAAAAGCTAATTTTGAAAGAAGAAAAGGCTGGCTAGCCCCACTGATTTCGCTTAATACCAGAATCACAAACAAATCAAAATTAGTACCCAAAAAGTATCACCCAACTTCCTGGTAAGACTATTCAGATAATATTCCTTAAAATGTATGCAGATTAATCAGGTATTACTTCTTAATTTATTGAGCTTTTTGAAAGAAGATAGTCTAACAATTTAGTAAGTAATTATCATTTTAGGAGATTTCAAACTCAAATTAGCATGGCTCTGACAAAACTACTTTTACAGAAAATATAACTTGAAACTATTGCCTCTGTTTTAGGGAAAAGTTTATTGAACAAAAGGAGACACTATTTGGCCACACTCATTTATAATCACAACATAATATTATTAAAACACCACCCATAAGATGATAAATTTCACTTATACTTCTAATCAAAGTTTTGGGGTGATAGATTACCTCTATTCTTCAAATGGTATTTTCAACACAGTTAAAAGTGACCATAGCCTTCTTTAATTTCTTCTTCCTGATGTAATATTATTTTTTCACAAATCTCTTTGAAAACTATACGAATGTGCAATTAAAGAAGATAAAGACTGGGTATAGTTGCTCTCACCTATAATCCCAGCAGTTTGGGAGGTCGAGGTGGGAGAATTGCTTGAGGCCAGGAGTTCAAGACCAGCCTGACCAACATAGTGAGATCCCATCTCTACAAAAAAAAAAAAAAAAAAAAAAAAAAAACTTAAAAAAAAAAAAAATTAGCTGAGTGCAGCTATTCAGGAAACTGAGGTGGGAGGATCACTTCAACTGAGGAGATTGAGGCTACAGTGAGCCATGATTGTGCCACAGCACTCAACCTGGGTGACAGAGAAAGACTCTGTCTCTAAGCAAATAAAGATAAAAATAAAAAAGTGAAGACAAAGGCAAATCATCTCCAAATCTACTAAAAAACTTGTGAGATACTAGGAATTTTTAACATTCCGTTCCTACTGTGCAATGGGAAACTCTCCAAATTGCAAAAGATCACAGATCTTAACTGCTCCTAACTGCCAAACAGCTGAGCATCTGCCACACAATCCCTGCTTTGATAGAGCACGCTGAGAAGCAACCTGAACTTTTTTTTTTTTTTTTTGAGATGGAGTCTTGCTCTGTCACCCAGGCTAGAGTGCAGTGGCGCGATCTCAGCTCACTGCAACCTCTACCTCCCAGGGTCAAGCGATTCTCCTGCCTCAGCCTCCCAAGTAGCTGGGATTACAGGTGCATGCCACCACGCCTGGCCATTTTTTTTTTTTTTTTTTTTTGTATTTTTAGTAGAGATGGGGTTTCACCATCTTGGCCACCTTACTTCCCTTCCCTGAAAAGCCTAGCTTGATAATGTGAGCAAGGAAATCTAAGACTAAAACAATGATTTACAATATATAATATACTGCAATGGGAATCTTACTTTTTAGGACAAAACACACATGTCAATATAAAATGGGAATACTGCTGTGTGTGATAAGCATTTTTTACAAATCCAAGACATGGCCGGGCGCAGTGGCTCACGCCTGTAATCCCGGCACTTTGTGGGGCTGAAACGGGCGGATCACGAGGTCAGGAGTTCGAGACCAGCCTGACCAACATGGTGAAACACCCTCTCTACTAAAAATACAAAAATTAGCCAAGTGTGGTAGTGTGCACCTGTAGTCCCAGCTACTTGGGAGGCGGAGGCAGAAGAATCGCTTGAACCTGGGAGGCGGAGGTTGCAGTGAGCCGAGATCGCACCACTGCACTCCAGCCTGGGCGACAGTGAGACTCCGTCTCAAAAAAAAAAAAAAAAAAAAAAAAAAAAAATCCAAGACGTTTAAAGATCTATTATTGATATTAGGGTGAGGTATTACACTTGGCTTTATTGTATCATCACTATTATGCTATATAGTAAAGGGCCCAAGTACTCTTTCTAGGTAAGGTATATTATTTAAAAAAAGAAACAATATTGTGCCACCAGAAATGTTACTTATGAATCTGAGTGGTGAGCTTTGATGTTTGCTACCTTTGGTTGTTAAACAATTTTGTCTTGATACTTGGGAGTTTCTATGGACACATTTATTTCTACTTCATCAAAAGCTAAAACTTCCGTTTTTTAAAATTCCAGCTTTTTCCCTTGATAAACCTAAGATCTGTTTTTTTCATTCTAATGTTCTTGAAAAGGACATGAATGTTTTCATACCAACCACTGAGCACTGATCACTCCTGCACTCTGAATAACTTCACTGATGGAAAATTATGAAAAATCTAAAATTCTTTAGTGTTTGTTGATGTGACATTAACCTTCGATTCCAATGATGTGAGCCAAACTAAGAGACTTGGTATTGATCAGATTTCTAACCTATTGATGATTTAAGCTATATGATCGTATATTAGCATAATAAAACTGTTATATAACCAGAATAGGATGGTCTTTCTAGAACTTACATTTCAAGTTGAAATGGTATATGAATTAATTTCTGGTCTTTTTAACATATGTAACATTCTTCAATTTTGTTTTTCGGTAGACTTAACGCTTACATGTTTTAATACTGTTGAGTAAAACAAGTACTTTGCCTCATTTTGATTAAAAAGTTTTGGTACCATGAATTATGAATTTTATAAGTGATATGGTTTGGATCTGTGTTCTCACCCAAATTTCATACTGAAATGTAATTGCCAGCGTCGGAGGTGGGGCCTGGTAGGAGGTGACTGGATCATGGAGTGGTTTTCTCATGTATGGTTTACACCATCCACCTTGGTACTGTCCTCATGATAGTGAGCTCTCAAGATATCTGGTTGTTTAAAAGTGTGTGGCACCTGCCCCCTCACTCTCTCTTACTCCTGCTCTGGTCATGTGAGGTGCTTGCTCCCCACTTGCCTTCCACCATGACTGTAAGTTTTCTGAGATCTCCCTGAAGCTGAGCAGATGCCAGCATCATGCTTCTTGTACAACCTGTGCAACCATGAGGCAATTAAACCTCTTTTCTTTATAAATTACTCAGTCTCAGGTATTTCTTTATAGCAATGTGAGAATGGACTAATACAATAAGTAACCAAATGTTTTTATTCATTCTAGTAAAGAAATAGAATTGATAGAAGAGAGAAGCAAGTAAAAAATAGGAAGAAACAACAACAAAATTAACAAAAAGAATGAAGAAAGAACAAAAGGAAACATCCAGCTCAGTATGAAACATGGGTACTGTGGCAAAACAATTTTGGGACAGACATATTCCAATTTTCAATTACTTAATAGAAACTTCTTTATCTAACATGATAATGAATGTAGACTCTTGGAAACTCATTTTGTAGCTGATGGGTAGGTCTTTTAGTCATCACTGCTGTTATTTATCAGATTTTCTAGAGTATTGACTGGAACATCAATAATTCAATTTCTACTGCATTAGGATTTTCTTATATTTAAACGTATCTGTTTTTAGCATTTTCCAAAGATTGTAATGCTCTATGTTTTATAATTCTAGAATCTTACTTGAGTATGTGTCTAGATACTTAAATGAATTCCTCTTTTTCTGTGTGTAAGAAAAAATTTGTACTTGTCCATAGGCAGCCCAAAAGTCTGCCTCCAAATCTGTAACACTACTGTTGAAACATTATCTTTTGTGATGTGATTGCCTCTTCCAAAAAATATGCATAATAAATTAATTTATATTGGAAGTTAGAAATAAGATAACCTATATTTTGCTTATTTCTTTACTTTACTTTACTTTACTTTAATTTAATTTTTCGAGACAGGGTCTTACTCTGTTGCCCAGGCTTCAGTGCAATGGTGCAATCACACTCACTGCAGCCTCAACCTCCCAGGCTCAAGTGATCCTCCCACATCAGCCTCTCAAGCAACCTCTTAAGTAGCTGGGACTACAGGTATGTGCCACATGCCTAACTAATTTTTGTATTTTTTAGAGAGTCAGGGTTTTGCCATAATGTCCAGGCTTGTCTTGAACTCCTAAGCTCAAGCAATCCATCCACCTTGGACTCCCAAAGTGCTGGGATTATAGGCATAAGCCACCACGCCCAGCTTATTTTGCTTATTTCTGATAATTAGACTAATAGGAAATACATCTGCTCCTTTATTTTATTTTATTTCCAAGATTTTTAATGCTTAATGCAGTATTTACCTTATTCTAAGTCCTGAGCACTATGTTCTGTTCCTTATTTTATTTATAATTTTGAAAGTTATCAAATCTTTTCTGAAATCCTGCAGAATATATATCATAAATACATAACTGTACATATTGCCTTTTAACATTTTACTTTAGAGCATAGTTCTTACAATAAAATTATATAATATTATTTAGCATACAATAGCTTATTTTCATGTAAAGCAAATGAAGTACAAAATAGGCAACAATATTTTTCACACAAAATGTCTCAAAAAACTTTAATATTTTAGACTTTTCAGATAGGTTACAGGTTAACAAACTGTAGAAGAAAAATCTGATTTGTTGGAATAAATTACTTAGCTTTTTTAAAAAGTATTTCTCGTTTGTTCTTCCTTGGAATACCCTTTTAATTATCATTCAAGCAAATGTTGCTAATAAGTGAGTAATAATTTTAAAATGATAAATGACTTATTATATTGGAGATAGCCAAATAACATATTTTGGTTGGTTATCTAAGTGTTATAAAACTGCATGTACAAATTAAAACTTAATGCATATAACAGCTGGCTTAAAAAGAGAAGCATTTTCACCTGGACCTCCATCTATTATTGCATTGCCTGAATATTGCACATGGAAAAAAATAATTTGATATACTCTGATGTTTCCTGCATTTTGTTTTTTAGAGCAAGTAGCGAATAGGTATACTTATTTAAGTGTACCACAAAGTACTTCCTGAGCACATATGCCCTGAGGGCTTGCAGACACAAGAAAATAAGGTACAGCTGTCACATTTCCCAGACTAAAGGAAAGAAATAAGAAGTAAGCAGAAATGCCCAGAAGATAATGTCCCTGACAACTCTGCCGTCAGTCTGAGCTATTGATGAATTTTGAATTTATTTTCTCTGGATAAGTCCAGGACTAAGGATGCAAATCAGAAATACATTTTACTAAAAAAGAAACCATTTTCTCATTTTCTACCCACTTAAAAATTTGAAGTTTTCCATACCTTTTCTTCAAAGTCTAAAAGGGGTTATGTGAAAGTATGGTGTGCATAACCAAACCATGATAGCAATATAAAAAACTATCAGAACAGCCTTTGGTCATACATTGGCTTTCATTTTCATTTTCTTTCTTTTTTTTCTTTTTTTGTTTTTTTGTTTTTTTGAGACAGGGTCCCACATCATTGCCCAGGCTGGAGTGCAGTGGCTCCATCTCGGCTCACTGCAACCTCCACCTCTCAGCTTTAAAATATGTATTCAATGTTGAAGGAATATTTATTAATCAATTACCTACCTCAGGGTAAACACAAAAAGGTTCTGCCTGCTGTGGATGTTTGGCCAACACTATATAGCAAATTAGATAAGAGGGGAATAGTTTTGAATCTAATTTTGAGGGCTGTCATGGTAGAAGTATGGAATTCAAGTTCTAACTTCATTTCATATGCTCCGGTGCATGTGAAAAATAACAGCAAGTAAAACAAACTACTGGAAACGAATAGGGTCTAGTAAAAATATTTCTAAATCTGTATAAATGGGGTGATATATAGAGGTCTAGTAATCATAATAGCAACCACATGATATATAGGTTTAGAAATATTTTTAAGATAAACTTTTTCAATCCATCTGAGAAAAGGTTTTAAAATCATAAAACTGAAGTGATCTTTGGTGATCATCCATTCCAATGTGTCTTACAGTGTTTTCAATCAATTAGCTCCAACGCAGGTTTAACAAATTAGAATTTCTCAATGTGGGACTTGCAAATTGATATTTTAACATGCTCAATAGGGTGACTCTGATACACTGACATTTGAAGACTAGTGCTTTCAGCCAAGCTTGCTGCATAGGACCTCAGAAAAAAATGAGGAGTGATAAAAATACACACATGGAACATCCCTATAGACCAACTGAAGTGAAGGGTTAAGGTAATTATGTTGCTAGATCACATAACTATTCTCATGAATAGAAGTTGGGTCTTTCACTTCCTTTGTCCAGAGCATTTATGATGAGTTGATGGAGTTAAATCACAAGATAGACTGCTTGTATTCTAGCTTACTGGGAATAAGGCAGTGCTCTGTTGTGCCTAATCCTACTTGTAATATCTTCCAAGAATGTTTAAAATTACCAATTGTCCATGGTTTAAAAAAAATCTACTTCACATTATGAAAACAATGGGCAGTCCCTGGCATTTTCAAACTGTCTTTCGAACATTTATTTTAGACACTCCTTGGCATTCGTTAATGGTTTGTGATAGAAGTACACTTGCTTAAAATATCTCAAATTGAGTTACAATTCTCTTTACCTGTTAGATCATTTTGGAGGTGGATGTGGGGTAACAAGCAGGGTGAAAATGTGTGGTAGATAACTCTAAATTTGTAAAGCTCTCAAAGATGTAATTGAATTATTTAGTATCTAGATCATTGAGACATGTGCGCTGAAAATATCATTAAGTAGAATAGAACTTTCCCTCCTGCGATTCCCACATAATCACAAACCTCACTGGTTTTCTTTGGATTACAATATTAGAAAGATCACAAAGCACAGGAATTGTCACTGATGACAGTTATTACCAGGCAGCACTAACTACTCTCAAAAATTGGCAAAAAGAGAAACAATAAACTCTTGCAAAATCTAAAGGAAAAATACACTACGTGTCTGATAGGCATGTCTCCATTTTAATAATGCGCTTGCCACAGAGAGTTCTAGAATGTTTTCTATAATGTGTTCTGACCTATCATCATGTAATGTGCCAGTTCAATCAGAAACATTGGCCTTATAATTTTGTGCAGCTCTATATCCACAGATGAACAAAAGGCTAAAATGACCAGTTGTGTAATATAATCAAGCATACAAATATTGTTTCTCTTTTCCACGTAGGCTCAATTATGCTTTGTACTATTACTATGTATATCAGTACCACAAAACAGAAACTTTTGTTTTGGTCCTTAATGGTATTAGAAGTTTATGCAGAATCCATATTTTGCTTATAAATGCTGAGAAGTTCTAAGCTTAAACATCTGTTAATAAGACAGAGTCTTATTAACATATTAAATGTTATAGAGAATATAGAGTTGCAGGGCTGCCTGCAACTCTATATTCTCCCTCTTTGTCCTCTAAGAAAAACAGAGGAAAAGGTTCTTGACAACATGAAATAGATATGCTGAAAATTCAGATATTTGTTTCATATCTTCCCTGCTTTATTTCAGGCTGATTGTAAAATACCTATAAGGATGACTCATCATTCTTCATCACATACCCATGAGTAATAAACAATTAGAAAGAAGAGAGCTGGTGGGTGCATAACACGTAATTTCAAATGATGATAGACACAGATAACATTAGGTTATTGCTAGAAATAGATAAGATAATACAAATAAATTCAGACAAGTTGGAAGGGCTTAAGAAATGGTACCTATTACTTGTTATTATTTTGTGTTTTCTTCTTTTCCTTTTTTCTTTTTTCACAGACAGGGTCTCACACTGTCACTCAGGCTGGAATGCAGAGACACAGTCATAGCTCACTCTAGTCTCGAGCAAGCCTCAGTCTCATGAGTAGCTAAGACTATAAGTGCACATCACTATACCCAGCTAATCCCCCTGACCCACCACCAAGAGAGGGGTCTTGTTATGTTGCCTGGGATCCTGGCCTCAAGCAATTCCTCTGCCTCAGCCTTCCAAAACAGTGGGATTACAGGCATGAGCCACTGTGCCCAGCCCATTTTATGGTTTTTATTTGAACATTTTCAGCAATAGGATTCAGTATATGGTTTGACCCACACTGAAAAACTAAGAACAGATACAGTAAATTATTTAATGAAATTAGACACTTCCAGAGAGATCTGGAAGGAGAAGTCAAACCCCAGCATCCGTTCCATTGCTTGCTGTTTCACAAAGCAGTGAGACTGGTGGAATAGGGTTAGAGCTAAAGAGAGAATCCAGTCCAGATAACAACACTGACTTTATAAACCTGCTCGATTGGTAACAACCTACCATATGAAACTGTGCAATTGTCTTTATGTGACCATGGTATACAACTTATGCTTCACAGCTGTATACTATTTCTGAGCCTATTTTTTATTATATAGAAAGACTAATAAATAGCTCCTGTATGTATTAGATATAAATAATATCTAAAATGCTTTAGAGCTTTAGTCTCTACCAGTAATTTTTTTTTCTTTTTTTTAAGTCCCCCAACCCCTACCAGTGATATTTAATTTAGGACTTGCATTTAGGTACCAGAAATATTGTGGAATAAGTAATAGATTTTCAATCAGAAAATTAGGGGTGAATCCTGGGTCTACCGCTTACTAGATATGTAAACTTGGACATGGTGCTAAACCAGAGTGTTAGTTTCATAAGTACGTAACTAACTATAGAGCCACTGAACAAATAAATTTTGACCCCTACATTAGAATTTTTCTTTATAAGGAGAAAAAATTCAAATCATTATATTTTAATAAACATTTTTATTAAATAAGCATACATTTAAATATAAGGATAAAAAGCTTAAGAGGAAAATTATAATTTGGAATTGGATAAATAATGTATTTTGTTTTAAACATTTTTCAGTGTGGAATCTGATTCAAGACCTGTCAGAGTTGGTCCAGGTTCACTTAACAAAATACCGTAAAAGTAAATATTCTTTGTTCACAACTGCAAAGAATATTCACTAGAATTGCAGACATTACAAAGCAGAATTTAGGCTGTAAGTATTTGCACCACCACAGAGTGAAGATCCTTGGGTTTGAGATACCTGAGAGCCATATTATAAAGAAGCCACTGGCTGGGATTGATAACAATCTAAAAATAATAATCAATACTTAAGGACTAGATGCTTTAGAGATTTCCTTGTATTGTAACAGGGCCATGATCCAGGTAAACTTGGAGGCCATGTTACACATCATGGAAGAAGATGCTAGAATTAAAATTAAGAAACAAACAAAACTCTAAAAGTTGGAGAAGAAATGGCAGTCATGAAAAGACAAAATAAAAGAATAGAGAATGGAATAAAATAAAATAAAATTTTATTTTATGGACAAAATAAAAGAATAGAAACTGGAGAATGTATTAGAACATAAATTTAAAAATTAGATGCTTGATAGTTTTCTACGAGTGGGATAGGCTTTTTGGCTACTTAAGACAGTGGAAGGATAAAGTCCTGGGGAATTACAAGCAAGATACCATCTGTTGTGTGCCCTTCTTTTTATGGGATCTGCTCAGTCCCTTTATCTTTTGATGAACAATTCTTCCTTCACAAATGCAAGCCATCTGACTAAAGCTCTGTCTCTAATGTGTTCAAATTAAATCACATTCTAAATATAAGTGTAAACGGATTTCAGTATAATTAGTCATAGTATTTTTTTTTTGCATTTCTTTGAATCTTATTGCACTCCTTATCAGTGAACATGTTCAAGCAAAACCTGAATGACCATCCTGTTATGAATATTATACAACCAATTCTGGTTTTGACTGATGGGAGGCTGGAATGTGTGACTACTAAGATGTTGTCCAACTCTAAGATTACAAATTTTAATGCATGAAGCAATTAATTATTTTTAACTGTATTTAAAAAATTAATGGACAGGTTTCTATGTATCAAGTAGTAGGAATACACTGGGAATACTAGAAAAAAACATATAGCCCTCATGTTGAAGGAGGTCACAGACAAACCAACAGCAATAATACAGTGTGGTACATGTTGTGATGGTGATAAGGATGGGAAGTTGTGGAGGTACATCAACACCTCCTGCCACACTAGGAAGTCAATCAACACTGCTTGGAGGAGGGTTTAAAGGACAAGTAGGAGGTAGTCAAAGAAAGGACAAGAAGCTTTCTAGGAAGAAAGAGCCTAGATGAAAAATCCTACATTTTTGTTTTTGTTGTTTGTTTTTGAGACTTGGATTAGGCAACACCCTCTAGAAAAACACCAAAATGAGCATCTTCTGGCATCTCCATAACTTCAGCCATCACTCAGGGTCAGAGGTCCTCTCTACTCTATGTCTCCTTCACCAGGCTGTGAACTCCTGGAAGAAGGGCTGTGTTTAATTCATCTCTGACCTCCAGCACCTAGTACAGTGTGTGGCACAGAGTAGGCTCTACAACAAATGCTTGCTAAATAAATGAACAACAATAACAACAACAACAACAAAAAACTCATGTAAAGTACAAAATTGTTCACTATGGAACAGAAGTGAAGTGGGACATGTGGAAATGAGGCCGATGGTCAGGCAATGGCAGAATTGTAAAGGGATGCGGTGAGCCACGCCTGGACTCTGTCCTGAAGGCCATGGGATGCCCATGAAGGATGGAGAGAAGAAAATGGCACACTCAAGCTTAGTTTTTAGGACGATTGATCCAGAAGTGGTATGGAAAGTAAATTGGAAGAAGACATGACTAAAGACAGAAACATTTCTCAGAGACAGTTGTTTGAAAGGAATTGGACCATGAGCTATGGCAGTGTGAGTGGGACTGAAACAAGGGGCTAGATTCTAAGTTCAAAAAAATTAATTAATTAAAACAAAACCTAATCCTCAAATTAATACAGTCTAATAAACTTAACAGACTGTTTCATGAATTAAAGTTACAGTATTTATCTATCATCTATCTACATGTATCTGTTTTGAAAAGAATGATAAAATATCATGTTTTATACAATTTTGATGGGTATTGACATTATTATGTTTTGAATTCAGTTTGTGGTCCAGTCACACATGACGTTCTGAAGAGTTCCTTTTCATTAAAATTTGTGCTAATGCCAGGCATGGTGGCTCATGCCTGTAATCTCAGCACTTTGGGAGGCTGACGTGGGAGGATTGCTTAAGCAACAGAGAGCCTAAATGACCAAAGCACTGGGCCTGATATAAAGGTGGTATTCAATAAATAATTATTGAATTATGTAATAGAAAGCAAAATAAATTGATAGATTGATAATGATCTATAATGAGCATGTATCAGGCCTTCATTTAATTTTAAGATCATTATCAATCCATCAATTAATTTATATTGGTTTCTAGTATTTTATTCAGTGATCATTTATTGAATACCAGGTTTATATCAGGAATGCTGTTAGGCATTAGGAAAATGATGATGATTAAGATATAGACTCTGACAATAAGCTGCTTACACTGTATTCAGAAAGGCAGATGTGTTTGAAAAAACATACATTATAACACAGTAAATGGAATAATAGAGGATAAAATAGGTACTACATGAATAAAAACCTTCTGAGTCATACATATTTAAAAAGAAAAATGGATGGATGCAAAACATTTGTATTATATGCATTTTAAAGTATACTAACCTACTACATCTGTGCAGCATCAACAATCTAGTTAATTATGTTAAACACTCACGTTTTTCCAGAGAAAGGTAAATATTAGTCATATATAAGTAAGGTATGAGTCACATAAAGCAGAGTACTTTCTTTTCTTTTTTTTCTTTTTTTTGGGGGGACTGGGGCAGGCTGCTTGTGTTGTGCTGTACCCACTGCAGCTGTAATTGTGATTCAGAGGAATTCTAAGTTGAAAGGAGCCTTATTCACAACCTCAGTTGAATTGGGCCAAAAGGAAACATACAGAGAATCCTTGTCATTTGAAATTCCCTTGCAACTCAAGTTTGATCCAACTGGATCAGCCTTCATACACGATTTGACTTCTCTCTTTGAGTAGATTTATCTTAGTGTGCCCCAGAGTGAATTCTAGAAATCAGGTTAATTTCCATGGCATGCTACTTGTATTCTGTCAAACTTCTGGAGGGGTATGATGGGACATACATTTGCTAAATCCTCTAGGCCTGAAATGTATACAATTCATTTACATTATGAGATGTTAAAAAATGGAGCTAGAAAAAATATTCAAGGACTTAAATTGCCAAAATAATTAATTTTTCTGCAAAAATTAATTGCATATATTCCAATATATTTTCAATCTTATTTGGAAAAGTCTTAATAGATGTGGCAATATTATGTGGTGGGCCTGTAGAAAAATACTTAGCTATAAAAATAGACCCATCATATGCAAGTTAGGCAAATAGGACCTAGCCAAGAGTGAATTAAAAAAAATATTTAGAACACAAAAAAGATTAAGTTAATATTAAAATAAAACAAATTTTAGAAAAATCACAAAAACTTTTAAGGAGACATATTAATTTTTCAATATACTCATGTGGCATTTACTTTTTATTAAACCTAACATATGTTTAACATTCCATCATAACCATCACAATAATAAAGGATAGCAATTTTATATTTTAATGATAGTAGTAAGTGAGGAGAGAAAGGGACCAGTGAGGCTGATGGTTAGATTAGAAGTATTACTGGTAACAGCATCCCTAAAAGGACCACTGTGGACTGATCACTCCCATCTTTTCTTTTCTTTTCCTGTCTTATCTCATCCCATATCATCTTATCATATCTTATCTTATCTCATCCCACCTTATCTTATCTTGTCTCATCAAGACAGGGTCTCAGTCTGTTGCCCAGGCTGGAGTGCAGTGATGTGATCTTGGCTGACTGCAACCTCTGACTCCTGGGTTCAAATGATATTCGTTCTTCAGCCTCCTGAGTAGCTGGTATTACAGGCGCCCGCCATCACGCCCAGTTAATTTTTGTATTTTTAATAGAGACAGGGTTTCACCATATTGGCCAGGGTGGTCTCGAATTCCTGACCTCAAGTGATCCGCCCTCCTTGGCTTCCCAAAGTGCTGGGATTAGAGGCAAGAGCCACCACACCCAGCCAGAACTGCTCCTTTTTCTGGGATTCCAGATGAGCTGAGAAAAGCAGAATATAGCAGCAGTACACTCGCTTGCAGAGAACACTATTCAGGTAGGTTCTGAGCTTTCATTTGGTATTCTGTGATTTTTAGATTTTTAATGTACAATTCCAGAAATTCACCTGACGAAGCTCTGCAGGATCCTATACAAGCTGGTGAGTCTTTGTAGGCTCTTAAGCATGGTAGATCCTGGATGCCAGAAACAATAATTGCAGGATAGGCTTGTCATTACTTAAACTATCGCGGAGAAAATGAAGTTACAAGGTTTTTGTGTGTTTTCCATGTACGAATATTTTGAACTATGTAATACAGATACACAGCTCTGCCATGAGAAAATTACATTAAAAATATACATTGGTATGTTACTTCCCTATAGTACTTCAATGAAGAATTTCCCTGTCCTCATGTTTCAGTCAAATCTTACAGTGTATATTTAAATAATCCATAGATGTATGTCTATGGATATTATATATCAGTGTGCATATGCAATGTATTATCTTATGCTGCTATATTTTCAATTCTGTTACTTACAAGTGTATGTGTGTGTGTGTGTGTGTATATATATATAACATTATCTTGTACTATAATTTTCAATTCCCCTTGCTTTTAAAATAAAGTTCTCTCTTGAATTCTCACACTCCAAAAACAGGACTCACTCCAATTGTCAGCACATGCCAAAAAGGAACACACAAGCTCAAAACAAGAAGTCTTACACACTGCTTCCCAGTAGGAAGAACTTTCTAGTGCCACAGCAGTCTGTCTGTGTTAGAAAAAGGTCTTTTTGGATTGTGTTGGCCCTTTGCTTTTTATTCAGGATTGATTACTACTGGATCTTTCCTAGAGCTCTGTTCACAATGGTTGTAAATGACTCAAGCTTTGGCACACCCTCACTGAAGTATTTGCTCTAGTGAATTCTAAATTTCTCTGACAGAGACTACAACTGTCTCAGAATCAAGCTGCCTTCTGTAGTAATTACTGAGCACATGGTACAACTGGAGTCCTTGACATTCATTAGCAAAGTGCAGAGGGTGGGTGATAAAAGAAAAGACTAAAAATCTCAAGAAATGACTAGGTTTAAGTAAATTATCATACCTCTTAGGAAGAAAGATTTGACAGAGACACTCAGAAGGAATCAGCCTCCGAGTTCAGCCACATTGGGGTCTTGTTGGCTACTTAATCTCACATAGACGAAAACGTCAAACTGTCTTTGCTTACATGCTTGTAGGAAAAGCCAGTTTTCTACCCTTTGGAATGCCCTCTGATGTCATGAGAATTCTATTAAATGGTCACCTACCCTCAAAGAGAAAATGAGTTTTAACTTTCAGGGAAAAACCAGCGATCACACACTTACTGCAATGCAGTATTTTCGCTAACACCCAAGCATTCTGCTGTCACAGGAAACAGAAACTCAATTATAGAATTATTTAGCAGATAAATTGATATTGTAGAATATTAATCCAACAGAACAGCTTTCATGCAACACTGCAACACACTATATTCCTTTCATATAAACCAGGTGCACTGCTACCCTCCATGTAAATAGTAATGTTTATAAATGTCCAAATAAACAGTATGGATGGAGCAAATACAAAATATCATGTCAGGACTACATATGGTAATTTGTAAGTTCATCAAAACATCACAAATTTTTAAACATTTTTGCAAAAGTATCAACTCGGGTTTTTTTTCTATTATACTTTTACTCCTTATTTTTCCTTAAGAGGGCATAAATCCTTCTTCAGTACAAAAATGAGTTTTTAATTGGCCATGCCAATTTGTCTTTTTATGATAAATTTTAGAAACTCATTAAAGTACAAATATTTATTTTATTCCACAATGAGGCTTTCTACATTAATTAATCAATTGATTCCTTTAATAAGAAGTTACTGAAGAAACCAAGAATGGTAATAGACACTATGGTTTTGAAGTCATTATAATTTTGGAAACAATGATTATTTCTATAAGGAGAGTTATGTAAAATATCTGATTTATTATTTTCTTTTTCTTTTAGAGTCAGAGGTCTTGCTGTGTCACCCAGGCTGGAGTGTAGTCGCATGATCATAGCTCTCTCAAGCTTATTCCAACTCCTGGGCTCAAGCAATCCTCCCATCTCAGCCTCCCAAGTAGCCGGGACTACAGGCAGGTGCAACCATTCCTAGCTAATTTTTATTTTTACTTTTTGTGAGATGAAATGAGGTCTCGCTATGTTGCCTAAGCAAAATGCTTGCTTTTTCTATTATTGTAAGAATTAAGTTCGATAAACTGGTGTATCTAATACATTTACTATTTTAACATGATATTGAAGTTACAATCCACACTCTTATCTCTATGGTATAACTGACATCTATTTTTGCCACAGCTTGAGCTATTTTATCTGAGCATTCAAATATATTAATTTGTAGACAGATTTTCCCATGGTATAACAGAGTCTGTTAACCATTTACCAAAACCTTTTTTCCCTTTTCTTTGAGCATATAGCTAGAGTACATTTCTTAACTTCCCTTGCAATTAGGTGTGTTCAAACGACTGAGTTCAAACCAATGGCAGATGAACAGAAAGAAGTGCTGCGTACACTTCCAAGATCACCTCATGCACAACTGCCTTTTTCTCCTCCTTGGTCTTTTCCCTTCCACTCACTGGATGAAGAAAATGACAAAGCAAAGCCACACATGGAAGAAGCCTGGACCCTGGCTGACTACGAAGAGGACAAACAACGTTTCAACTGGAACACCCAGCCTGGACTGTTGGGTGAGCAAGAAACAAAGTTAGAATGCATTTCTAGATCTGTTTGTTATAGCAATAAGCTAATCCTAGCTAAGACACTTGGTTTGAAGAAAAGTGTAATGAGATTTTCCAAAAAATAGATGAGACTAATACAAGTAGCAGGATTAAATGAAACATTAAGTCACTGTCCCCAATTTATTGCCTGCACAGCAAATCCTGACAGCACCTAGAACACCCTGTGGGAGGTGGAGTGGGAGAAGTGAGAGAGCAGACTTGAGGCAAGAATTTCCAGCAGCTCTTCCTGAATTTCTCTCTTCATGCCCTTCTCTGGTGTGGCTGGAGCAAAGAGATGGCCCAGCTTCTGGGTTGGTCCTTTTGTTACACCTGCTCTCTGGCCAAAGTGCAAACACATACAGGGAATCTTAGGACAGCTTGATGTTTGCCAAAGGCAAAGTGAAAGCCCTCCTTTTCCTGAGATGGTAAAAGACAGAAGCCCTGCAAAGGGTCTACGTCTTGTCTCTCTAGGCGCTCTTCATTTGCCCTCATCGTTGTCACCTTTCTTTAGAGGAATGGGTGGCCCTCATTTTGTTAATTTATTTGCTCTTTAACATATCTTTTCCCGCCTCCGCCTCCTCCAAAACTTTGTCAAATATCCCCTCATAGTCTCACAAAACCAGTTCATTCTTCCTCCTTTTCCTTTTTTTTTCCACCCATAAAACCGGGATCTTTATTTTCTAGTGTTGCTGAGAAAATTTTATGAGATGACATAAGCAAAGAACCTACCAAGGTCTGATTACATGGCTGGCTTTCTATTAATTCTTTTTTTTTTTTAATTTTTTAATTTTTTATTTCTTTAATTTTATTTTTTAATTTTTTATTATACTTTAAGTTCTAGGGTACATGTGCACAATGTCTTCCTCCTTTTCTTGCTTTCTGACTACAAACTTAGTCTTTTTTCCTACCCAAAACAAACCCCCCTCCCCTACTACACGAAAGGATGATAAACAGTAACCATCACCATAAAATCTATTTTGTAAATCTGCTATCTCAAGGCTACAGCTCATTTCTTTTCACCTCTTTAATCCATTTGTTTATCACCTACTCATTCTTTTAATCATAACTTAGTAACAACTATTAACAACAATTTATTAAATATTGTTTTGTTTAAAATCTAATAACATGGTTTTGGAAGCAGTGAAACTTTTGCCTTTGAGACTTCACCAAGTGGATAGGAATAATGACATGCCAAGATGGTTTTTCTATAGTGCAGATACATTTAAAAGGCTACAGATGCCCCTCATTGCCTAAAGGCACAATTAATACCACTTTTTTAGGACCAGAGAAAAAGCTTCATAGAAGGAGTGACATTTGAATTGAACAGACATAGGTTTTGTAAGGCAGACCAGGGGAACACAGGTATTTAGACAGGAGTAACAGAAATAACAAAGGTGATCATAACATGAGAGAAACATGGCATACAAAAATAAATAATTAAATTGAGGAAGCAACAAGTCACCTGCTGAGGTTAGAATGAAGAAAAGGCAATTGAGTAGAAAGGAAAGACTGGAGATTGTCCAGAAACAGATGCTTTGACCCCTGTTCTAAATGGCACTTAATATGTTTGGAGCTTTAGACTGTAGGACAATTTGAAGTAGGAAAAATAAATGATCCAATATACACTGAAAATTACACAGTGACAGCATAGAGAAGAGTCAGTTTATAAAAGAGTCAGGAAGAGGGAAACTAATCAAAGGCCATTGAAAGGTTCTGGTAGATGCACCGAGAGAGTAAGAGTGAGGAAGAGGATGGCTCAGGTTTCTGAGATATTTCAGAATCTGATGCCTGGCCAAATTTAGGAATTAAAACAAGAGGATTAAACAATAGATTCTTGGATTTCTAATTGGACATCTTGATGGATAGCAATGGAGGTACATTAAAACTTTGGGTGCCAGGAAGAACACAGAGGGACATGTGAGTTTGTGATGCCTGACGACTGCATATCTGGATGGGCATGACCAGAGCATGGTTGAATGTTTGTGTTTGGTGGTCCGAGGGATGGAGTTGAAGATAGAGACTTTGTAGTTACTGTTGTTTTCCTGTCTCTTAATAGTCACTGAGAACCTACTAAGCATGAAGTATGACACCTTTTGTTGTTCGTTCTTTCTTCTCCTTGACTTAAATGTCATTTCCTATAATAACAACCTTGATTCTAACATGACATGATTCCTTCTTCTAAATATTCATCTAATTTTTTTCTGTTTCTCCACTTTTCCCCACCAATGTGAATGTTCCCTAATGTTCTTTGCTCTTTTCTGGGCGTTATTGTCTTCTCCATGGCCCTTCACTCCAAATACTTCAGATACTGGATAGGTAGATGAGTACTTAGTCCATAATTCCAGTCCTGACTGTAATCCTTAGCTACAGATTTCTTTTCCATTCAATTTCTTGTCCACTGCCACATATTGAAGGTGTAAACACATATTAGTGATGTAAACCTCCAATTTTCTTTTGCTTCAGAATTTACTGTCTAATTCATTCTACATATCTTTGCAGTGTAATCCAACTTCCTAACTCAAGTTTGATCACATCATTCCTCTGCCCAGAAACTGTGTTGCCTACTGAATCTCCACTATCTAATGAATAAAGTACATGCCCCTAGGTTAGGTTTTATAGTATCTCCACAATCCTATTTCAATTTACACCTTTTGACTCAACTCAGTCTCCTGCCTTACATAATCCAATTAAAATGGACTTGCTGTTTCTTTTAACACATGTTGCGGTTTCATGCTTCTACACAATTCCTTATTTGGATTTCTCATGCTTTATAGAACAGAGACTTGAACAAGGTAGGATTAAAATATTTTTTAATGAGTAATTAGAAAGATCTTTGCTTCATCACATCCTCTTGTCTCTCTTGTAAAATGATGATTGACTCAAAAAGAGGTTTATATATTTGTTTACATATTTCAGTGAGAATTAGGCAGGTATTATGCTGCGGTTAGATTATAACCATTAAGAAAAATGTTTCCTTGTTAACTACATTTTTTTGCCAACAGCAGAAGCCTGAGGGACAAAAGGGGAACAGGCCAAACATGCCACTTCTGGGAAAATGGCCATTTATCTCCTCAGGAACAGCGAGGTCCACAGGACAGTAGCTGAAGGGTCTGCCTGCAAAGTTCCTCATATCACAGTCTATACTCAAATTAAAATTGGTTTCAATGACCATAGGACTGAGGTTTTCAAGTGTCCCAAACTCATAATCACATTTATGCTAAATTTTGTAGAAGAATGGTCTTTGGAGCTATGTGTACTGAAATGTTGATTTAAGGTGTGCATATAAACACACAGACATCTACATACCCACACATCTATTGCTAAGTTCACATTTTTCATATTGCATCAAAGGGACAGGACAGACAGATGAATGCATCTTATAAGCAGTTTTATTTTTACAGGAAAATGTGGCAAGTTAAAGGCTGAATGCTAACTTTGCACCTGAAATGTTTCCTTAAACTGCTTGTTCTATCTCTAGATTTGTCTATGATGTTCATTTTGCTTTCCATCTATTCTCTCTCTTTTTTTTTTTTTTGCTTGTAGCGTCCTTCAATCTTTCTAGCCCAAGGGGCAAGGAGAGCTTGAATAAGACTTTTAAGGGCTTTTAGACATCCTCAGTTTCAGAGCACCAACCAATATGGAAAAGACTCTCGATCAGTATTTGTAATCAGGTTTTCATGAGTTGACAGCCCTAAAATATACATAAGTATGTGAAGAAGAAGAAAAAAATAGTATGTAGTGAACACTCCGTAAAGTATCAATTACACAAAAACCACAGGCAAGAAGTCCTTTACCCATTTGTCTTTCCCTTGGAGGCTGGCTATACTCCCTGCTCATCTAATCTCTTAACATCCTAGTCTTTGGCTGTTTATACAACAATGAAATTCAGTAAAGGGGAATTTTGTGGAAGGGAAGACTTAGGGTATAAATAAACTGTACCATGAGATTTTTAATAGCGTTTGAGGGTGTCTTACAATCAAGACTCCATTTCACTGATTATTTTTCCTTCTTCCCACCCATAGGTATAGGATCCTGGCAACTATATATGTACCACCTGGTCTATTCCATTGATCACAGCTTATTACCTAAGCAGCTCAGGTCATTAAAAACTGATATACTGTTTGAAGCTGGCATTCATGAGAAAGCACACCTGAGAGCTGTGCTTGTGTAATGGGCAGTAGGAAAATCTAGTCTCTATGTAAAGGTTATCTATAGTCATCTTGAATTAAAGGGAGCTACAGAGGAATCAGGCTGAGGAGTCCCAGAGAGACTGGGAGAATGGTGGCCTTGGTTCCTGGCCCATGTTTAGTTCCTGCTTCTAGACTCTCATAAGATCTGTTTCTAAGCCCTTGGATTATGAGGTCCCTCAGGAACCATCTAATAATCTTCCCTATTCTGCTTAAGCAAAGTGACTTATAGCCAGTAAAAGAACTAACTGCATAGTAACCATGCCTGGACCACCATTTTTAAAAATTCTAAGCATTAGAAAAAGTGCTCATTAGCACCATTTATTTTTCTTTTCCTATCTCCATTTGATCAAACTGTTAAAAGACAAGACTTAATAACAGCACCATCCTAATAAAAACTAGAGCCTTTTGAAGCAGGTGGTGCCCACCTCTGCCTACAGAATTCCAGCCCAAACAATCTGCCCAGAATTACTGAGAAATCAGTAGAATGTGCTGATGACTCAGCCTGTTAAGTAGGAGGGCTGTTATTGTTATTTTAACTCCTGCCAGAGTATGTGGGCAATTCTCCCTCTTTCTGTCTCTAGTTAACCATGAGAGATCCCTCCTCAAAATCTCACCCCTGGAATAGGTTCTTGCTCAATAAGAGCCAGAGTAGCTTGAGATCTGGATATGACTGCCAGCTGATATACAGAATAGGATAGGCTTTTATAATGGAAGGATCTGATATCCTAATTTACCAATAGAATTTATTTTTAGAATTCTTAATCTGCCTTTAAAATTATTCACACAGAGTGCCACGGAGCGGAGTTGAATGCTGATAAAGTAGTAATCGGTGCAAGTCAAAGTATTTATTTTCAGAGAGGATGGTGAAAATACCAGGTTTTCTTTCTCATTTCCTTAAATGTTAGGGTATTGTGGTTCTACTGTTTGTCTTTCTCTTGCCAAATGTTCTCAACGATATAAACACTCATCAAGTGCTTCTCCTAGGAATATTATAAAAATAAAACAACAACAACAAAAAATCCCAGCCCGTTTTACAGAAAATTGTCTTAAAGAATAAACTTTGCTCATCTATGAGTGATGAAAAGATATAAATCTATTCTGAAGATAAAGTAAAATCTAACCTATGTTAAATTTGGTAAATCTTAGTATTATTATTTAGTTAAAAGATTGCAAGGAATAATAAATATTTCCTGCTCTCCAACTGGCTTTCTCATCCAGCTAATTAGTTCCTGATTTGTCTATGTGCATTTTTCTTTCTTCTGGTATTATACATTATGGCTTGAAATTATAAATCAGCTAAATAAAGTTTCTCATAGTGCCATAAAATCATGAGTCAAAAACATGAAAGTGCTTTAGCATTGCAGATGTGACATCCTCTGTTGAAACAAACCAAAGGAATCCTTAAAAGGGCAACGACTATCACTGTTGTGCATTAAAGGGTACTCTGTGTGCAGAGCATCTACCTGCATTGTTCCATGGTAACCCTTGTATACCTAGTCATCCCTTTAGCAAGTGAGGGTCCATCCACCAGGAGAAGTGGTAGTTCTAGGGGCCAGTAATACAGCTCTGAACATCATAGTCTCTGCCTCCACGAGAGGAGATCATGTTGAGATGACATAGGTAGAAGATGCCAGTATATGTAACATCTTGTTGGCCATTGTAGGAGTGTGGGCTTTATTTTTGACTATTACAGGCAGTCATTGGTGGATTCTACATAGGAGAGTCATATCAGTTGATAAAGATGTTCTTAGAAGATAATTCTGACTTCCATGTGAACAATAGACTGTAGAAGAACAAGACTGAGTACAGGGGGTTATGATAGTAGTAAACATGAGAGACAGTGGATGTGAATGATAGAGGTAGAGATAAGACATGATAAGATCCTGGACAGGCATGAGCTTGGAACTGTAATTATCTACTCTAAGTCTTAAAGAGATTAAATCATGCCTTTAACAGGTGGTGGATGCTGGAAACAAACTTTCAGAGTTGCTAACCACTGCACTGTAATATTTAAGGTTTTTGTGTGAAAAATATCTTGGCTCACTGCAACCTCTGCCTCCTAGGTTCAAGCGATTCTCCTGCCTCAGCCTCCTGAGTAGCTGGGATTACAGACGCATGCCACCAAGCCCGGCTAATTTTTGTATTTTTAGTAGAGATGGAGGTTTCACCATGTTGGTCAGACTGGTCTCAAACTCCTGACCTTGTGATCTGACCGCCTCGGCCTCCCAAAGTTCTGGGATTACAGGCATGTCACTGTGTCTGGCCAAAAAATATGTGAATTCTATATAAGTCAGTAAGACTCAAACTTCAAACACATTTAGAACTGCATGTATTAGGACAGAAGTATTCAACTCTAAATTCACGGAATATGAGAATAAGTAATATTAGCAAATGATTGCAAAGATTTTGTCATTTGCAAAACATTTTCACTCCCATTATCCTATCCAGTTTAACTGAATTGGCATGGCTAGGTAATTTCAAAGGTAATCACCTGGTAAACAGTGTAAGGATATCACAGCAAAATAAAAATGTCTAATTAAATGGTCACATTTAGTGGTATCACTAAATTAATCTTCGTGGTTTTCAATAGACTGTTTCTCATTTTAGGTACTGTGTCTTCCTCGCTTTCCTAAAATTGACCCTCAACTCACATAAAAGGATCCCAATAAATATTAGTGGCATGAATAAAATTTCTATATATGTGACAAACAGATTAGGTTTTTCCAATTTATTTTCTGGTAGGCAGAACAGCTTCAGAGCCTGATAGGGATGAGTTTGAATGCGGGCTCTGCAATCATTATATGATCTTGAGTAAGTTACCTGAGGTATTTCGGCCTTATTTTCCTCCTATGCAAAATGGTAATGCATTTCTGACCTAAGAGACTTATATAAAATCTCATATTTACTCCTATTTGCCCACAAAGGTTAGTTTTCTCTTCCTCTTCCTACCCCAACTCTGACAAAATAATTTATTTCCCTCAGAAAATAAAAGTTGGGAAAGTCTATGTCTAACTATTTCACTACCATATACTAACATTTCTTTCACCTTAAACAAAATCAAAAATTAGCTAGAGTGTTAGAAAAAGATTTGAAAAAAATATTTTCTTTTTCCTCCCATTATTTTCTAGGAGAATACGAGCGATTAACATGGGCCAAAGGTATTTCACTTTTAAGTATCTTAAATTCTAAGGTAGTAATTTATACTATATTTGGGAATAGTAAGTATTTCATGTATAGGGAGATAAAACAGATTCTAATTATTGTGTTATGGCAAAAGAGTAAAAATCATGAGTCCCATTAGATTAGTAAAATCCTTACAAGCCAAATAAAAAAATGTTTTTCTAATTGAAAAAAATAAAACATAAGCAGGATTGGCATGATATTATATATTAAAAACTTTGAATTCCTTATAATTCCCAAATAAGCTTTGCAAGCCATGCTTAAACAATTTTAAAATGCTGAAAGTTATTTAGACATAATAAATAATAATACTAAGCACCAGAAGATTAAAACATTAAAATGAGTCAACTTTATAACAGAAGGTGTCAACCAGATCTTCATCCCTCAATATGAAAGAATCTCTACATATAACATTGGGTAAAGACGAGCTGCAAAAGAATATCTACAGTGTGATGCCCTTTATGTAAACCTTTAAAATGTTAATAATTGTTTGACATTTGTTTCTTACATATGTCTTAGCAGTGTTAGAACACACACAGGAAGGTTATATTATCCTTAGGGTTTTGACATCTCTGGAAGAATGGAAGAAACTAAAAAGGAAGCAAGAAGAGCTTTGATGACTTCTGTCATGGTTTCTTTCTTTAGACAAGATTTTAATATAGCTGAATGTTAGCATTTGTTTAATCTGTGCAGTGGATACTTAGGTATTTGCTGTAATAAATGTACTTTTTTGAGACAGTCTTGCACTGTCACCTGGACTGGAGTACAATGGTGTGATCTCGGCCACTGCAACCTCCCCCTCCCAGGTTCAAGAGATTCTCCTGCCTCAGTCTCCCCAGTAGCTGGGATTACAGGCATGTGCCACCACACCTGGCTAATTTTTTGTATTTTGAGTAGAGACGGGGTTTCATTATGTTGGCCAGGCTGGTCTCGAACTCCTGACCTTGTGATCTGCCCACCTCGACCTTCCAAAGTGCTGGGATTACAGGTGTGAGCCACCACACCCGGACTATATATTTTTTTTTATATTTTGCTTTGAACATCTTAGACATTTTCTTGCTTAAAAACAAATAATAAAAGCAAGAAAGTGAATACTGCTGAGGCCAATTTAAGATTATATATTCAGTACTTCTAATTTAAAAAAACTAAATTGGAATATATTTCCTAGAATAAAAAATCATTCATTTATAATCTTTCCATAATTTTATTATGCTTTTATCATAGGAATTTTGGGTTTAAAGATGTAAAATAAAGGAAAATATTGCTTCTGCTTATAACAGAGCTAAAGTGTATATATTCCTTTATTTACTCATGCAAAAATGTTGTGAGGAACAAATGCAAACATAAAAGTTTACCTGCTATGCATTTACAGCTCGTTCAGTAAATGCACTGTTATTTTTATTCCGGAAATTTTGATAAAAACTACTCAAAATGTAGGAAAGTCTGATTGCTAGACATTTCTACCACAACAAGAAACTATTCTCCTAATAACAGCTGGGGCTGGTGTTCTTTCCAGTGCCTGCTTCCAGAGCCATGTATGCAATCTCAGGTGAATCCCTGCATCCACCTGCCTCTCTCTCTGCCTCATGACCCTAATCTATAAAATGGGATGATCCCCATATCTACCTCATAGAGCTGTTGTAAGAAATAAATGAATTGATTTATGCAAATTAAGTCATGTAGGACCATGCTTGGCATGTAACAGGTACTGAGGAAATACCATTGGCATTGTTAACCAAAGCAGGAGAGACAGGCTGAATTCAATCCTGATTTCAGAGAAACAGCTTGTCATTCTCTTACTATTAAGTCAGCTCAACACTATGAAGTGCTGTTTTAATAATACTGAATTTATTAGCTATAACTATTAAAATATTAGAAATAACTATTTATAAGTTATTTCTCCAATACTAAAATGAATTGTTACTTGTTTAAAGATTTTAAAAAACAAAAGGTTAGCAAAGAGTTATTTTTCACAATTGTGGGTAACTCAGAGTAGAGAGAGTCTTACCTATTCAAGGAAGTGGTAAAATATAAAGTTCGTTATGTCGTGTTCTCAAAGGGTTGATAATATTTTCTGGCTTCTTTCTGTTAAAAAAATAGAAAATTAATAGTTTAATCCCTGATCCATGTACGTTAATCACGTCAAGTAGCTCAGCAACAGAATTCATCTTGTGGCTTTCTCTCTTTGTATTTGGCAACTATGAGACCATAAGATGGATATCATCATGGTTCTTTATAGTGGTCATACACTGAGCATTTGTCACTGGCTGGGAACTATCACAGATAGAATAGAGCAGTGAAAATACTAACTGCTGCATGCTTTTTCTCACTTTGAGATCCACTCCAATGGCACTTTATAGGTATTACATCCAAGGAAGAATAAATTTTAAATTGTCTTCAGCTAATAAATAGCAGACAATCATATTTTCTCCCAAGAGAATACATTCATTATAGTAAATCGTTAATTATATCCAGTAATCTTTAAAGGACTGGGCCTCTAGCCCAGTCTGCATTGATTCTCTCCAGCACAGGATGGAAAGCAATTTTTTAACAACTCATTAAACTTTCTCCATGGAGTACTAAACTTATTTTGACATTCAGAATCCTAAATGTCATTCTGGATTAGTAGTTTTGCTTAGGAACTCCACCTATAACAATACAGAATATTTCTTACTGAAGTGGTGCGTAGAAATAAACAGAATTACTAGAAAGCAGGAGGCTTGTTTTCTACTTCATAAGCCATTCAGGTGTAACCATCTTCATCTATAAAGAGGACTACAAAGGAAGCACAATACCTAAGGGACTGCAGAGCTAAGGGCCATTTTAACGTCTAGTTCTCTTACACTGGGTGTCTAAATCTATGTATCTCCATGCGCTTTGTCAGGACCTGTGTGATTTTACTCCTGGTAGAGTGGACCCCGTCATATCTTCCAGGAAAATGTTGCTCTACAGGTAAGGAACCCAGACTCAAACTCTGGTACCTATTAACTCTTCTTTAAGACACAGTAGGAAATGCAAGTCGGAAAGATGCAGATGGCTCGATTCTTCTGTATGAACCTCTAAGGACCAATGTGCATATGGTTATGAGCAGATACAAGTTTGATTCAAAAGCAAAAACTATGGTCTGGGTCAGATGCTGTGTATTAAGTGCTTTTACACGTGTTAGCTCATCTAATCTGTAAACATTTACACACAATGTGCAGCAGCAAACAAGTCCTATTAGTACCTATTGAAGTTAGAAAGTCTTAACATTTCAATAAACATTTAAAAATGTCTGCAGGCAAGAAGAAACATGGTAGAATTCTCCAATCTCTGTAATAATTTGATAATTATTTTAAAAAGAAAGGTTTGCCTGTCCAAATCTTTGCACACAGCTTTTTTTTCTTTAGTCCAGCTCAGTGGTTCTCACATATGGAATATATATAACAGTATAATACAGAGTTCTATACACAATTACTTAAGACTATTTACAGAATTTTTAAGGATAATTTTGATTATAAGCAAATCAAACCTTCTAGGTTGGTTTCAAAACTAAAGTAGAATGGTAGGCCAGCTCTGGACTTATTTGGATAGAAAGAGTCTTTGTGTACTTAACAAATGAATGCTGGATAGAATATAATGTTTTATTTTCTCTTGAAATTATATATTTTTCTTAAATTTCTTAAAGTGCCTGTTTTCTGTGCTTCATCTTCATGCTTTTTAAGTAAGCACACGTGCATACGGATAAGTGTGCGAGTACACATTCTATAGGTATGTCGTTCACCCTAGTAAAAATAAGAAAAAAATGAATTTTATAAAATATGAGTCAGTAAACTATGGTCCATGGGCCAGAACCATCCTGCTGCTGCCTTTTTTAAAAATACAGTGCTTTTGGCACATAGCCACTCCCACGCACTTCCACCTTGTATATGGCTGTGTTCATGCCATAATGCCAGACTTGAATGGTTCTGACAGGCTACATGGCCTGCAAAGCTCAAAACATTTACTCTCTGGCCAATTACAGAAAATATTTAACTTATCTGTTATCAAAGAGCATGTTCATTATTTAAGTAATATTAAAAACAACACTAAAAAAATTCTGTCTTTGATGATGAGCATTTTTTCATGTGTCTGTTGGCTGTATGAATGTCTTCCTTTGAGAAGTGTCTGTTCATATCCTTTGCCCACTTTTTGTATAATAATAATAAATAAAAATTCTGTCTTTCAGTCTTTCCAAAAATTAACTCAGTAGTTATATATGAACAAAAGTGAAATTCTAACCCTAAATACTTGAAAGCTTATTTCATCCCAAAAGAACTAGGAAATTATTGGCCAAAGGATGAGATGACTATTAAAAAATTCAGGGTACCCAGTACCTATCAGTCATAAAAGAATGCCCCATTTTCTTTTTCTTTTCTTTTCTTTTTTTTTAAGGCAGCGCGGACCCAAAGAGTGAGCAGCAGCAAGATTTATTGCGAAGAGCGGAAGAACAAAGCTTCCACAGCGTGGAAGGGGACCCATAGCGTGGAAGAGCGGGTTGCCCAGAATGCCCCATTTTAATATAATCTTGACTTTTATGAGGTTTTGTTTATTTAAAAAAATAGAACTAACTACAATTTTCCAGGCTTTATGGGATAGAGATACATGCTATCTAGGATTTATTTTTAAAGAGCAACTTATGGCCTATTCCACAAGGCATATAAAGTTTTAAATTAACGTAGGAGAGTTAGAAGCGATCATTTTTATCCATATAAATAGCATTAAATTACTTTAACATTTTTTTTTTACAACATTAACAACAGAGTTTTAGCATTAGATACATTATATACTTCAATGGTTCTGACAGACTATATGGCCTGCAAAGCTCAAAACACAATATTAGCAAACATTTATACAGAATTTATCGTGTGCCGGACAATGATCCGAGCACTTCATACATATTAAGTCATTTATTCCTCACTATTATCCTTTATTATCATCCCCACTTTAAAGATGAGAAAACAGGTTAAGAGAGTTTAAGTGTCCTTGCCAGCATCACAAGGCTGGAAAGTGCCCAAATCTTTTAGTTACATACCAACTCCACAGACACTGAGAATTGGTTTTGCATCTTCAACTGTGGCTAGAGATATTTTTGAGCAAAAGGGCTTGTGGCTTCTCTGAGGAGTGATATTTCACTGATGGCAACTTTTAATTTACTAGAAGTACCTACAAAGTACTTTTATTATTCAGCATATTCAGCTTCTTGAACAAATTGTAGTATACTCAGCCACAGTTCTACCTCCCATTTTATCATTCCATTATTTCTACCAGGTTTCATTATGCTACCTTCCAGAACCTTTTAGAGTCAGATATGAACACTGTTGAGATTCATGACTTACAACACATGACAAAGTCAACTGGTTAACAATTATATTTAAGAGGTAGCCTACACAAGTCAGAGAATAGGATGTACACTGCACACTGGCATCACAAAGTAACCTGAGTAAATCACTTACTGAGGAATCCAAAATACTTGTTCAGCTATAAACTAAGTCAACTTTCATCAGCTGGTTACTCCGTAAAATAAGACATGCATGCAATGTGCTTAGGCTGCATAAATGTTTGGCTGTTGGCATATTTATGTCCAAGTTATTTGCTACCTACAGTATTGAGGCTATAATGATAAATTCATACAGATTTTCAGTCTCCTGGAGAAAATGTTGTCATGGTGTGGTTTTCTCAACAGATGTAAGAACTCAGGTTTTATTAAACAACAAAGTCATTAAGATAAAATCTTCCCGGATTGTTGAGCCAGGATATACTCGTTAGTTTCCTATGAAACACATTCTCACATAAGTATCATTTAGTTTTTAAATCTTATGTTTGATAGACTTTGCCAGATAAGCAAAACATCAGCCAGGCATGGTGGCTGATGCCTGTAATCCTAGCACTTTGGGAGGCTGAGGCTCAGCTCGCTACAACCTCCGCCTCCAGGGTTCAAGCGATTCTCATCCCTCAGCCCCCTGAGTAGCTGAGATTACAGGCATGCGCCACCATGCCTGGCTAAATTTTGTATTTCTAGTTGAGATGGGGTTTCACCATGTTGGTCAGGCTGGTCTTGAACTCCTGACCTCAGGTGATCCACCCATCTTGGCCTCCCAAGGTGCTGGGATTACAGGTGTGAGCCACCGAGCCTGGCCTCCGAATAGTGTTTCTACAAGCTAAGCTTAACCTCAATGACTAGCATTAGCCTATTCAGTCAATTCTCAAATAAACAACAATAACAATGTACTCTACCTCCACTATCAATCTGACCTACCAAGATTTTGAGCAATTCATGTAATTTAGTGCACTCATCCAGGATCACAAGATTTTAGCTATTAAAGACTGAATGTCCCCAACAGTTGGGAAAATATCCATTATCCAAGTAGTCTTTTAAATAGTGGAACAGATGCCAACATAAAATCATTTAGTCTAACATGCTACTAAACCATTTCTATTCCCTAATGTGCTTATTATAGAATTAGTTATCTACTTATTTGTGAGTAGAAGGAAGTCATGGTGTCCCAAAGGCACTGATAGTTGAAAATATCAGAGAATGATCTTTCTTTCTTGGAGCTTTTGTCAAAGTTCCTCTTAGGAGAAACTTACATTTCTTGCAAAGGAAGCTTGTTTCAAAATATAACTTGAAAGAATTAAGAGCTGTTAGCAAATCCCTATGCAAATAACATATGGTCTTCAGTGGAGCAGAGAACTTGGGTAAGGTAGACAGTAAGAATTACCTCCTTTCATCTCTAAACACAGACGCTCCAGGCTATTGTAGAGGACTAACAGGCTGGGTTAAGCTGATTTAGTAGAAATGATCTAGTCTTGTCTGAAGCATCTCAACATAATTCAAGGCAGTAAAAATAGTATACAAGTAGGTGAAGGATAAACAATTAGATTAGTCAGAAAAGTAAGGCTTAAGCCTCAGAGGCTTTACACAATAAAGGTTATAACCTGTTTACACAAATCCTGATGTGAGTAGGGAGACTCTCCAGGCCACTTCTCTCTCATGCAGTGACGGAGTTATCTAGGTACATCCTTCTTGTGGCTCAACTCACAGCCTTCAGGATTACAGCAGCAGCAAAGAAGACATCTGGAGGGCTGAGCACAGGCTCTTAAATGCCTTAATGAGGAAGTGACACACATCACTTCCTCCTACAGCCCACTGGGCTGAACATGTTGCTTAAATGCAAGGGGTGGAGAAACATGGGGGATAAATGGATATCTGATATCTGGTGAGCAATAAATATCTTCATCTCAAGGATGCTTGGTGATATCAGCTTAAAACTTATTTTGCTAAATTGTTAGTATATGCTGACTCTGATTAAATATATATACATATAAATACATATTTTATTTTATAAATAAAATACAATTTGGCACTGCAATATAGGGAATGTTGAGCAGCAACGGGGCACATGTGTCAGTATTTTTGCTTATGTATATACTACACTTCTGTTTTCTGCTCAGTATCAGAATATAGCTGAAGAAATGTAACACTCCTTGACAGAAAGCCATCTGTTCATTTGTCTCTAAGTTGCATATGAAACACCAACCTTTTATTTATTATTTATCCCATTAACAGATAAAATTATATATATTTATCATGTATAATATGATGTTTTAAAATATGTATACATTGTAGAATGGCTAAATCAAGTTTGATATCATATGCATTACCTCACATAGTTGTCTTTTTTTTTGTGGTGAGAACATTTAGAATCAATTCTGTTAGCATTTTTCAAGAATACAATATATTGTTATTAACTACAGTCACCATATTCTATAACAGATCTCTTGAATTTACTTCCCCTACCAAACAGAAACTTTGTTACCTTTGAGCAACATCTCCCAACATACCCCCAACATCACTGCCACAGCTCCTGATAACCACCATTCTACTCTCTACTTCTATGAGATCAACATTTAAAGATTTCACATGCAAGTAAGACCATGAGGAATTTGTCTTTCTGTGTCTGTCTTATTTCATGTAATATAATGTCCTCCAGGTTTATCCAAGTAGTTGCAAATCTGTTTCTTTGTTATTGCTGAATTATATTTCATTATGTATATATCCCATATTTTCTTGATCCATTCATCAGTTGATGGACACAGGTTGATTCTATATCTTGGCTATTGTGAATAATATTGCAATCAACATAGGAATGCAGATATGTCTTTGACATTTGATTTCAGTTTCTTTGGATATATTCCAGTAGTGGATATCTGATTTTAAATTTTTTGAAGAACCACCATACTGTTCTCCATAATGGCGGTGCTAATTTATATTCCTATCAACAGTGAGCAAGTGTCTCCTTTTCTCCACATCCTCTCCTACACTTATATATTGTCTTTTTGATAATAGCCATTCAAACAGAACACCAATCTTTAAGAAAATGGTAGAATAAATTAATACAGGTACCCAGGTTCATGTGGTAGAAGGAGAAAAAATTGGAGAGCTGCTCCAAGGAAACTGAGCAGGTTCACATGTTGCCATAAGACTCATCTTGTTGGGATACCACTTAGTGATTTATTAGTAGCTCTCATGGTCAAAACTTTTTTTTTGAAATGACAAAATCTGAATTTTTCAGCTTAGCCTCAAGGACTTTTGTACTGTGACTATAATGTATTCATCCTGAACTTTCTACTGTTATAAACCCTCACATTTTCTTAGACTAGTTCTTTATTAATTCCATCTTTATATTTCTCTCCTCTCCTGCAAAGTCCTCTTCTTTCTCCTTCTCTCTGCCTGTCTCCCCTGATCCCTTTGTCTCTTCCTTCCTCTAGGTTTTTCAATTCCTCATTCAACTGAAGTGTTCTCCATGAACTCTTCGATTCCCCAACCACTCCAGGAATGTTTCTGTTCACTCATGTATGGTTCTTGTTTCTTATATTCATTTGATATTCATGTAAACTACCATGTATAGTTAATTAAGGCTTATTGAAATTGAAAGAAATTCATGTTCCTGACCTTTTTTCTGCTTTATTTCAATTCTAAAATCCATTAGTATCTATTAAATATATAAACTACTTTTTCATAGTATTTTGAATTTAAAATAAAAACATATGCAGGATAAAAAATGTTAAACCATATACGTACACAATAGACTTCAAACAATGCTGCCAAAGTGTCTCTGAAGAGTTATTAATTTATACCCTTTGTGGACTGTATTGTATCCTCCCCCACCCCCAACATTCATATATTGAAGTCCTTACTGCTAATGTGATTATATTCAGAGATAAGGCCTCTAGGGAGGTGATTTAGGTTAGATGAGGTCATAATGGTAGGGCCCTAATCCAACAGGACTGAGTCCTTATAAGAGGAGGAGACACCAGATCTCCTTTTCTCTCCATGAGCACAAAGAAGCAAAAAGTCTCTCCTTGATCAAACTTTAGCTAGGCTTCTCTGAGCCCTCTTCTTAACTAGAAGACTTGACTTTGACTCCTTTGGATTCTTGGAGCAAGAATCTAATATCAGTTTAGAGTGAATCCCCCACCCTTGACATTTGATCATGCTGGATATCTGATTGAGTTTCTTTTCCCCAGCTTTGATGTGTGTCTTTGGTCTGCCTTCAGCAAGAATCTGATTCGGTGGGCTTGGTAAGAATCAACCTACACTTGATGTCTCTTGGTAATTTTTCAACCATAACCCCCTCACTCTGCTCACTGGCTAACGTTGGGGCTCAGAAAATAATAACCCAAAATGAAGGCCTAGGAAGCAGTTTATTTCTGATCTTCTCCTGTCCTTTTGTCTGTCTCTAGGCCTCATTCTTCTCCAACACATGCCATAGAAACTAGAATCCCTGTTCCTTAAGGTGGGTCACAGAAACCAGAGCCCTCTTTTCCCAAAGTCAGCCATAAAACCTAAAAATATCATTATGGCTCCCCACACTGTATCCCCCCTTCCCACCTTTCTGTGTAATAATTTGCCATAAATAAATGCTTTGATCTACCTTGTTTAATGGAAGGAAGGAATGTTGCACAGAGGCCACGAAGCATCTGAACAGACAGGTCTTGCTGGGTCCCCCTGCCTAGTCTATTATTATGAAATAATATCCTTTTTGTCCAATCATATTGCTACATAGCTGCCCATGCTTCATAGAACCTAAGCCCCCCAGTCTGTGGTGTTCTTTATGGCAGGCTGGGCAGACTAATACACCCATCCCACTGTCTATTTTCACACACTATCACTAACAATGCATACTATGTATTTGTTTAATGTCTGCCCCACTCCACCCCAACTAACGTGTATACTCTAGAAAGACAGTGACTGTTTTCTTATTACACTACACCCCGTTTGGTAGCAAATACTTGTTCAGTAACTATTCAACCAACGAATGAACAGTTGAGAGATGTATTGCAAAACATGAAAAGGTGTGCTCAGTACTGGTTAACTTTGTGTAGATGAGCTCCTCTGTTATAAGCAATGAAATCTTCTTATACTCTGCTTAATGCTTCCCTGATTTGTAAGTGGGTTCGTAAAGGTCTAATGAATGAGTTAATGAATGATGTAGTTTATTTTCCTAACCATTCTGACTAGGAATTAATCAAATTTGGTCTTTGAAGTAAAAAGAACTCAAACTTTACATATAGAAGCTGAATTTGAACACTTACTGGCTGTGTAATATTGGGCAAGTCTTCTAACTTTTTGGATCATCACTGTTAGCAATAAAATTGATGTAGGATTTTTCATCTTGATCACTTTGCAAGCTGGGGACCCTGGGCCAGTGATGCCCCGCCCGGGTCTCACTTGGCCACGGTTGTGTGCACCAGGTTGCCTGTGCTATAGCTTGTCCCTGTGTTTGGTGGTTCCTGAGCTCTTGTACCATGCCCAAGAAGAATGAGGATACACAGCAGGACATTGAAGGGTGGAGAGGGAGAATTTTATTGAGCAATGAAAATACCTGTCAGTGGAGAGGGGATGTGGGATGGGGGAGGAATGGTGCCCTCACCCAAAGGTGGGTGGTGGGCAAGTTCTTCCGTGTTGCTGAGTCTGGGGCCTTTTATGAACTCACAATGGGGAGTGTGTGTTGACTGGTTTGTGAGTATGCAGAAAAGATTAAAGTGAAGACACCACTCAAAGGAGGGTGTGATAGCATAGAAAAATCAATTAGGAAAGAGTAGGTATACGTAAAATAGGTGAAGGGTAAGCACAAATCAGAGGAAGGCACACCAAACAGGAAGACAAGTTCTCAATCCGGTCAGAGGATTTAACTTGTTGCTTGGCTTTTAGGCTTTTTACTGTATTTGACTTGGAGGTGGCATTTCACCAGGGACCTGCCCCTATCTGCCTAGTCATTTGGCTGCCTCCTGCCACTCTCAAAATGAAGACTATTAATAAGACTTCCTCTATAGAGTCATTGTAAGGATTATATAAAGTTATGTATTTGGAAAAGTGCTTTGACAATTCTGGAAAATTGCAAAGTGTCAACATCAGTCTTTAAATGATATTTTCTTTTACCACTTAGCACTATTGTATTCTCTCATGAAGAAACTATGTATTAACTTGAGCAGAAACCCTATGGTTATGTTAATCTGTGGTTTCTTGGCTTCAACTCTTCTCTTGAGTTTTGCTTATCATCTAAAAGCCTTTTGTAAGGTTCTTAAGACATGAGGTTGTCTTTGAGAAGGATTGTGGCAGAGAAAGAACGCATTTCACTCACTAATAGCCTTGAGTTCACCTGCTGGGAGCCATCTGTCAACCTGCAGGCACATACAGAGATTTCACTGAAGAGGCATTTGGCTGAACACAGGGGACAGAGCACCAGGCTATTTTTGAGGTCAACGTGAGCATTCAGATTCCAGCTGTGGTCTATAGAAACTGGAATTCAGCTGACTGATGATGTTTTTTGCCTGAGCTCCACACCCTCTGACATTCCTGATTGTGGATAATTTGGAAAGGCATGCATTTAGGAAAGAGGACCACACCAAAGAGAGGGAAATACAGGCTGTGCTACAGTCATCTGACCAGAAAAATGAAATTCTGACAAATCTACTTTTAGCATGAAAAGCTAAAAGCTCTAGAAGCAGAGGGAGTTCATCAACTCACTGAAGTCTTGCAGAAGAGTTTACAATTAAGGGTGATCTCCAGCTGATTTTAGTTCTTCATCTTTTGCTTCATGTTGTTTAAGAGGCAATGCATGATCACTTAATTAGCACAGTGGGGACTAAGCTGGCACCCTCCCCTCCCCCTTCTGTGATGCTAATGTGAAATATCTTTTCTTCCTACCCAAATTATTTTCTTAACAGTGGCAACCAACATTTTATTACTAAAGTGATTGCTTGTAATAACCCATTTTAAAAAGTGAGTAACTCTTAATTGAGTGAGAATATTACTTACTGGCTCCGAAAATACATCAACATAAAAGCAAGCCTTGAAGTATATCTCAATCTACAATGTTATCACTCCCAAGTGTTCTGGAAATTCTATAACCATATTCCTGAATGCATAATACAATAATTCTCACATCAATAATCTTGGAAATACACATGATAATATATCATTAAGATTTTACCAAAGAAAGGCGGGGGACTTGGCATAGAGATTGTTGGAAACAAAAACAAAGAAGAGCTTGCCTCCCTGTAAATAGGAGGCAAAGGAAGAATAGATGGATCATCTATTGGGGATTTCTTTTAAGATGTTTTCCCCATTCTTCTGTTATTCAGTCAGTGGCCATGCAATTCCCCATCCTTTGTGCTCTTTACAGAAGGATGTTCTATTATTATGTTGTATTTAATTGGCTTAGATTTTTTTTTTTTTTTTTTTTTTTTTTTTTTTTTGGTGACGGAGTCTCGCTCTGTCGCCCAGGCTGGAGTGCAGTGGCCGGATCTCAGCTCACTGCAAGCTCCGCTTCCCGGGCTCACGCCATTCTCCTGCCTCAGCCTCCCGAGTAGCCGGGACTACAGGCACCTGCCACCTCGCCTGGCTAGTTTTTTGTAGTTTTTAGTAGAGACAGGGTTTCACCGTGTTAGCCAGGATGGTCTTGATCTCCTGACCTTGTGATCCGCCCGTCTCGGCCTCCCAAAGTGCTGGGATTACAGGCTTGAGCCACCGCGCCCGGCCGGCTTAGATTTAAGTAAATAGGCACCACTGAGATGAAGGGCAGTCGGAATGGAGGAAGAAGGAGTGCAGAAATCAACACAGGAGGAGGGGCACAATGAGACAGAAACTGCAGAGTGGGGAGGACACTAGAGAACCCGGGCATTGCACGGTATTGAAAAGCTTTCATCTAAGGTTCCTAGTAGCCACTCAGTGTCTATAATTAAGCCACATGTGTCTGATTTACACAAAAACATAAAAATAAGATTAAAGCCTGGGCTTAAAAACACAGCAAGTGAGCCAATGAGGTTGCAAATATTCCAGCTGCTCTAATTATTGTTGTTCCAAAGGAATGCGAGGGCTGTTGACTCCTTGCTTGGGTTACCCTGGGCTCGTCTGGGACTACATCAGCTACCTTTGGTATTTGCAGGCACAAAAGTTTGCTTCAGAGGTAGGTTTCAACCTCACACTGTTAGAATGTTTTTTAGAGCTACATTAAGCCAATGAATAGTTGACAGACTTTAAAAGGTTTTATCTTTTAAAATTGTGGCTTTGAATAACTACACTACAATTTAAAAAATCCCATTCTAAGTCTTTTGAGTGGTCTAATTCCAAGACTCCAAGTGTAGATCTGTTCTCCACTACCCTCACTGAGCTCCTTGATCCATGTAGGGCCTTCTCAAAACTGCAAAGTCAGCAACCTGCACTGTGGGCTTCCCCCAGCAACTAGGGACTTGCATGATTTCACCTTTAGCAGGGGCTTTGGCGCTAAGGAAGATTTTGGAGGCACTTTCTTAATGAAAGACTACAGATGCTATAGAGTTTAGTGAGTTTTGTTTTCTTTTGTTTATGATTTTATTTTTGCCATTTCACATTCATTCTATTTCCTAACGTTAATTCCAAACAGAGTCATTCAGCTAAAAGAAAACAGATTAAAACAAATAAACAACAACAACAACAAAAACACGTTAAGAGACTGGAAGCCATTTGTGGCTTTCTCTTTGCCTCATGTTTTGGGTGGTTCTATCTAGTTAGCATAAACAGAATATGTGTTCCCTATGCCCAGCAAATCTACTTCAAGTTCTTAAAGTACTCTCACTGATTGGAGACCAACTGGTGTGCACAGTGGGGGTAAGAAAACCTGACCTAATAGAAGGTAATCTTAGCAATAGTCTCCAACAATTTATTACAGTAGCAAGCAGCCATGAATGGGTCATGTTTCATTAGATCCTGATATAACTTTGAAATAACATTAAAACCAGGAATACAGATTTCTATTGTGTTAATAAGAAAACATAATGCCACTGCTAAACCAAAAGATAAGGATCCTTAACTATCCAAAGGAGGTTATAGCATTCTATGTCCTTAAATAAGATTTCCTGTAAAACTTGTTTTAATGCTGTGTTTCCATGTCATAGAGAAGTTGATGCATGACCAAAAGAGACATTTGCCATTCATTTCCCAAAATATTCTCAAATATTAATCAGCTATAGCATCACCTAAAAGTCTTGAAATAATGTATTTAATAGTTCTCTCATTCATTTAATATATTACTTACTATAGCTGCCAACTGAATAGCACTTTTCAATAGCATCATAAGAAATATTATTTCTGCTGTTATATGGCAGCTGACAAACTCAGTTACAATAGGCCCAGAAAAAAACTCTGGCTCCCAGTTTCCTGAAGAGTTGGTTTTTAGCATTACATAAAGGAACGATCTTTTCTCTTAAAAAATTTGAATTAAAATCTTTTTTTCATAAAGAAATAAACTGTGAAGATATTTTAGAAGAAATCAGTTTTATTGTGATAAAGCCACCTTAAAAGTCAAATTAAATTTTTTTAACCCCGACTTCATTACTGAAATGCAAACATTTCAAAACTGTAACTAGAAACTAGAAATAAACAAATAATTAGAAAACTTGTATCTTTTCACTCTCAAAATATTTTATGAATAGACCGTATTATATTGGCAAAGAGCCCTTTTCTAGTAAAGGCCTATAAAACAGAGTTGATTTCAGAATTTGTTTTTAAATTTAATAGTTTTATTATTAATGCCCAATAAAGGTGCTGCATGAAATGAAATGCAATTCACGTGACAAAGCGCACACATATCACAGATCCGTCTCTCTCGGGTAAAATGCTTATTAAAGCTCATGCCTTAAAGCAACCTAACAGACCTGTCTTTTTCCAGCTCCTTTAATGAGTTACATGGAGCTTTATTTATTTATTTTGGTAGTGATACATGCTAATAGGTTTTAGGGTTACTTTACATACTGTAATATTTTGTTTTTTCTTTATATTCCCTGCTTGTTAAATTGTAACAACTTGGAGCAAATTTTCTCATTTTCACACTTTTCCTGCCAGTAAAGTGTTACCTCTGAGAGCTTCTTTTAGAAAGTGTCAGACAGTTGTGTTTGGCAAGAGAGGCTCATGTGTTATACTTTGTTCTTTATAAATCTTTAACTTTGTTGATGATCAACTTTGTTGATGGGTTTCGGTGGATGTTGACTGACACTATTATGAACTCACATAACTCCACTCTCTAAAAGAAGCTTTCTTTTTCTAGATATTTCTTACAGTAGGGAACTAGTAGTAGGTAACTTATAGCAGTTACAGCAAGAGGCTTTATGACAGACTATAGACAAAGCCAGGTCTCTATGTGGCAAGTTATTTAATTTCATTGGTCCCTAATTCTTCATCTTTCAATTGTAAATTACATTACATATATTTTTTTCAGTGTGTATTACATGGTACTATTATTATATAACTCAATGAATTAGATAAATTTGTTTTTTCAAAACACTGAACACAGAAAGAATGTTGTTATTTACTATGTTACCTTTCCAAATACGTGCTGACACCAAAATCACCTGGGATCCTGGTTAAAAATCCAGAGTTCTGAGTTCTGTTCCAGGGATTCTGATTCCAAATGTCTGTAGTTGGTCCAGGAATCTACCTTCCTCACAAGCACTCAATATAATCCTTGAGTATGATCTGAGGTCCATAATTTTAACAAAGAGAATATTGTTTTCAAGATATTAGCTTACATAATAGCTGTTAGTTTAAATATTTGGTGTCGTGTGTAACTGTATAGGTTTCAACTTCTGTAAGTAGTATAAAAAGTGACCAAATATTTTTTCCTAGTAACTTATAGATTATTTTCCACTCTCAAAAACCCTAGTTTTTAACTTTTTTGTGTAATAGATTCTCTGTAGAATTTAATGAAAGCTTTGGATTCACGCCCATGTAGGCATGACCTTTATTTTTTACAAAAGCTTTACATTATTTTTACAAAAGCTTCCTGGGTCCCATTCATATAGTGCCTGGGAGGAATGGCTCTCAAGCCAAAAGCACTTAGGCTAGAGAATTAGGCATTAGCTAATTGGAATTTAGAGAATGGTTTCTGTACCTTTAGAATTTACAGGTCTAAAACATGTTTATTGTATAATGGAAAAATGTGACCTTTCTATATTTATTATAACACTTCTCAAGTAGCCATGATTGCTTATTCTGTAGGATAATTGGAAAGAATTGTTCTTTACAAAGCTGAATTGGAGAATTCTAATAAGGAGGCTGTTTATCCTGTGAAAATAACACAAGTTTTTACTTTTGATAACAAGTTGTTTGGTAAACACATTAAAGAAAAGTTGAAATGCCACAGATTCTACCACAAGTTTTGGCAGAAAAGATATGTATCATCCAGCAAATTTTGCCTTTCTTAACACAGCTAAGCCCTGGGAGGAAAAAAAAAAAAAAAGTAAAAAGAATGCACATTTTCTTTTTGCTTGCATTATCTCTAGGATTAAAATACTTCAGTGGTACAATACTCCTCAGAAAGTGAGTAAAACCCTTCCCTTGTCCTGGAAGATTTGGCATCATTTAACCTTACTTTCCAGCCTCATTCCACACCTGCTTCCCCTACCCTCTCCTCTCGTGTTGCATTACCTCTGTCATTTCCCCTATAAGCCACCCCCCTATAGCCAGGGCGTTTGCATGTGCTCTTGCTCTGCTTGGAATGCTCTTCTCTACCCTTTTTACTTAGGTAATTATTGCTTATCCATAGATCATAGCTAAAATATACTCCTTGACAAGGTCAGTTCCCCAGTCTCTTCTTTATAGCTCTTGCCATGGTTCTAATTTTGTGTTTATTTATATGATTATTTAATAAAAGCTTATTCCCAATTAAACTGTGAACCCCATGAGGACATTAACCATAATTATTTTTGTTTATTCAGATCATAAACACTTAGTGCTCCATAAGTATTTATTACGCACATGAAACAATGAGTAGGACAGTGCATGAATGTAAGTGTTGTACCAACCCACCATCTAAAATAATAAGAAATGCAATAACTATGTAAGTCTAGGAATACCACTTTGGGACACAATCTCACATGTATTAAAGGAGGATACTGGACTAAATAACCACTGGGTTTCCTTTCCATTTAAAAAAGAATCAATGACTCAGCAACTTAAATGTCCATCAACTGATTAATGAATTAATAAAATCTGGCATATCCATTCAATGAAGTATTATTATTCCATAAAAGCAGTGAAGTATGATACATGGATGAACACTGAAAATGTGATGCTAAGTGAAAGAAGCCTTCTACAAAAGACCACCTATTGTATTACTCATATGAAATGTCCAGGAAAAGGGACAAATCCATAGAGAGGAGATTAGAGGTTGTCTAGGATAGAGGTGAGGCAGAAATTGAGTGACTGCTGATGGGTTTCCATTGGGGGCAATAAAACTCTTCTAAAATTAGATAGTGGATATGCTTGCATAATTCTGTTAACATACTAAAAATCACTGAACTGTTTAATTTAAAGGGTGAAGTTTTATAGGTGAATTATATATCACTCAATATAGCTGTTATTTTCAAACAAAATTAATGGCCCAATGACATATGTTAATTCATGATTCTGATAGAAAAATCAAAAATTAATTTAGTAAATATTAATTTTTGGAAATTTAAGATTTTTTTTCAGAATTTTAAGCCTGAGTAATGGGAAAAACATTCCTTTATATAACAAAATATTCAGAATGAATATACATTTGTTATTATACATTAGGCATTAAATTACACCTCATCTACTTAGATCTTGCTAAAAAATGCACGAAATACCCTTCCTGATTTCAAGAAGCTTATATATAATCAAATCTGGGATGGTAATTAACACAAAGTATACGGTGAGAGCACAGAAGAAAAATATGTGTCAGAGGCTACATGAATTAGAGAATATATTACATTCAATTTTAATTATTCTGGAGAGCATGGTATTTAATATGAGTTTTGTAAAGTTACACATAATTTAGGCAAGCAGGAGATGAGGGGCAAAAGAAGACACTGAGAAAAGAGCAGACGCAAAGGGGCAATGAAAACTACAGGTTGTTGGCGCATAACAGAGAACAGTGGGAGACAGAAATGGAAAGGCAGGTAGGAGTCATATAACAGAGGGGTTGAAATCCTAATTGGAGGAATGCATATTTATTTCTGCATTCAGAAGAATTTCTTGGAGGTTTTAGGCTAAGATATAATTAGTTTTGTTTTACAAAGATTAATCTAGAATTGAAATGGATAGCCTCATCAAATATGTGGAACAAGAATCTTGGGATAGGCCAATAGTTTTGGGATAGACCAGTGACAGAGTGGCAGGATGAGGAAAAGTCAGTAAAAACAATACAATTCAACACTGCAGAATCAAATAAAAATAGATCTCCCAGCCTGGGCAACATAGCAAGATCCCATCTCTACAAAAAAATTAGAAATTAGCCAGGAGGATACTTGAGCTTAGGAATTCAAGGTTGCAGTGAGCTATGACTGTGCCACTGCATGCTAGCCTGGGTGACAGAGCAAGATACTGTCTCCATTAAAAAAAAGAAAAGATTTCAAGGAGAAATGGGTAGCCACTAATAATATCCTCTTATATATGTGTACAGTATTTAATCTTTGTATCAGGCTTCTGATGTTTCCTAACTTGCCTAAGGACTCACAGTTAGTGGTACACAGTAGTCAAGAGTGAAATCAAGTTTTTACATTCTTTCCACTGCATCATTACTGTGGCAAAGAGAGGTCATTCAACATAAAAAGTACAAGGCAACTGTCCCATTTTTAAATAAGATGATCACAGGAGATCTCTCAGAAAACATTTCCAGCATATAATAGAGTGAAAAAGAAATCTAGCAAAATGCTAAGGAAAGAGTGTGACAGAAAAGATATGAGACAATAAATTGAATGGACATGTTAGAGGAGTTTGACTAGCAAAAGGAAGAAGAAGGTGGTAGTTAGAAATATTAGCAGAATTAAGCAACAAACTTTTAGACTGGGGCTTTCAGAATAAGGACTCTGGAGTAAAAGGGGTACCCAACTGGAGAGGATCCAGCAATAGTGCACACCAGTGGGGTAGGCAGCCACATGGTATTAATATTCAGGCCGGGCCCAGTGGCTCATGCCTATAATCCCAGCACTTTGGGAGGTCAAGGTGGGTGGAACACTTGAGGTCAGGAGTTTGAGATCAGCCTGGCCAACATGGTAAAACCCCATCTCTACTAAAAACACAAAAATGAGCCAGGTATGGTGGTGGGTGCCTGTAATCCCAGCTACCTGGGAGTCTGAGGCAGTAGGTTTGCTTGAACCCGGGAGGCAGAGGTTGCAATGAGCTGAGATTGTGCTACTGCACTCCAGCCTGGGCAACAAAGTGAGCCTCTGTCTCAAACAAACAAACAAAACATTAATTTGAAGACATCTGAGAGGGAGGGAATAGTTTACCATCTTTCAAAATCTGTTTGGGATGAACTGACCCTTGGCTCAAATTTTATATTATACCTTGACTAATTCATCGTGGTCTGCAGTCAGTGGACCAGTTGTTTCTCCCAGTATTTCAGTCTATGTTTCTTTAAGTACTGAAAGAAATAAACTTTAAATATTCAAAACATCTTCAACTTTGGAAAATGTTTTAAATGTTCAATAGTATCCAATGGTTATATGGTTCCCAACTGTATTTGAAAATAGAATGCCACCAACTTGGAAATGTACATGAGACATGTATATCATAACAGAGAAACATGTTGGTGAGTAGATGAGTTTTGTGGTTATTACCTTATTATACTAACTGGTAGATGCTATTTGTTTTTCTCATCATTAACAAAAAAACAATTTCAAAATACATTTACGGTTAATAAATATTTCTGCTGAAGATTAACAGGAACACAACAGAAAATGATATATTTAATATTATTAATGCTATTCACTTACTGTGAAGTCACCTAAAATACAGATATCAAACATTTAACACCTGTTACTTGAGTTAGCTTTTGACTTTCTGCCGTTATTGTTCCTTTAAATGAAAATTAATTGTGCAGTTACTTAGCTCCAAGCAGAGCTCATATATGCAAAATAAAATGATTCATAAACATTATCGCAACCATCAAGTGTGATAATTATTTATTACATTCAAAATAATATAATTGCCGGGTGCGGTGGCTCACACCTGTAATCCCAGCACTTTGGGAGGCTGAGGCGGGTGGATCACCTGAGGTCAGGAGTTTGAGACCTGCCTGACTAACATGGTGAAACCCCGTCTCTACTAAAAATACCAAAAAATTAGCCAGGTGTAGTGGTGGGCACCTATAATCCCAGCTACTTGGAAGTCTGAGGCAGGAGAATCGCTTGAACCCGGGAGGCAGAGGTTGCAGTGAGCTGAGATCGTGCCATTGCACTCCAGCCTGGGCAAGAGAGAGAGACTCTGTCTCAAAATAATGATGATGATGATAATAATAATAATAATAATGTCATCCAAACAAAAGAACAGATTGGTATAGATTTTTCTAAAGCTCTTTCAAATGTCCAATTTAATAGAGATAGATGTTAATCACCTAGTTTTTCACTAGACTTTGCCCACAGAATGAATCTACTCTATTTTTTAACCCCAATTCTGTGCCCCCTCCTTTTTTTGAGACAAGGTTTACTCTATTGCCCAGGCTGGAGTGCAGTGGTGTGATCACAGCTCACTTCAGCTTCTATGTCCAGGCTCAAGCTATCCCCCCACCTCGGCCTTCCAAAATGCTGGGATTACAGGTGCACGCCACAAGCCCTACTTTCTCTATTCTTTCTTCACATGTTAATACCAAGAGGAAAAATCTTCCCTTTTATAGTGCCTAAAAATTACATAGTCTCACCTGGAAGTTTTTCATTTCTTTTATATTTTTACCCATAGACTCATATTTAGAAACAGTCTTCAAGTAACTTTCTGAAAGAGCCAGAAATAAAAAAAGACTGAACAATTTATTAGAGTCTTCTCTAGTGGTATCAATCAAATGGATGCTCTCTTAAAGAAAAGGCTTGATACATGATTTTGAGTGAGGAGGATTATTTTACACATTTGAAAAATTTTTTTCTGCGGGGCCCCCTTATCATAATGTGAACATAGTCACTAAAAAACTGACCATTTATAAGATGAGTATTTACACGAACATGCACCTATCTATCCAGTGGTTAACACTAACTTTTATCCTTTCTCAAAAGGTCAATGTCTTTCCTCGAGTTGATTTCCAGATGCTTGTCTGAAGATGCTAATATCCGACAACACAACACAAATGGGATACCACTCAACTGTTAATTTAAATTGCAAGTCTAAGGCAATGGAGGAGAGGTACTTGAGTAATAGGCAAATCACGAGAACATGAAGATCTGGAATGGTTAGACTGGTTGCCAGTGAAAAAGGGAAAACCACAAGGATAAGGGCACAATATTCACTTTAACAAACAATTATTTCTGTATCACAATAGTTTTTTAAAATCTAGGAAAAACTGAATAGGTACTTAAATATTTTTACCTAAACAGCATTTTTTTTAAAAACATTTATTTATTTATTTATTGTTATTATACTTTAAGTTCTAGGGTACATGTGCACAATGTGCAGGTTTGTTACACATGTATACATGTGCCATGTTGGTGTGCTGCACCATTAACAACCCACATGTCCAACAATGGTAGACTGGATTAAGAAAATGTGGCACATACACACCATGGAATACTATGCAGCCATAAAAAAAGGATGAGTTCATGTCCTTTGTAGGGACATGAAACTGGAAACCATCATTTTCAGCAAACTATCGCAAGGACAAAAAACCAAACACTGCATGTTCTCATTCATAGGTGGGAATTGAACAATGAGAACAGTTGGACACAGGAAGGGGAACATCACACACCGGGGCCAACAGCCGTTTTAAGGAGCATGCTGAAAAAGCCAAATGTGGCATAGAGGATGTTGAACTACATTCTGATAAAACTTGTGGGGAAGTTACTCTCAATAAACCCAAACAAACTCAATTAATTCCTTTTTCGTAGAATGAGCATATAGTTGCAATTATAATACAAACATTTCTATTCATAGTTATAATAACCTTATTTTTATAAGATCTAACTTTATTTTTTCAAACTAAACATTGCCTCAAATGTTCCTTCACTATGTTTTTAATAAAATTTGATCTGTGTTTGAGGAAGATTCACTTTAAATGTTTCCTTCTGTGACAACAATTATTACTAGATAATGAGGTTCTCTTGTATATTTTCTGCCAAAAATCTAATTTTAAATAAATATATTTCCATAAGTGCCGTCTAAAAGTCACATAAAACTAAGATAGTGAAATGAGTCTCACTGAAATATGTTTGTTTAGAGGACTACTAATGAACAATAGCTAAAAGAAACTATTTTTAAAATTGTTTTCTAAAATAGCCTAGTTACCTTTATATAAATATTTTTTCAGAGCTTATTTATTCACATTTGCATACACACGCATATACCCTTTTAGTATATTTCTGCCGCACTAACTAAAACATAGTGAGAAATTACTATGTTTAAAATCTTCATCTCTTTGGTTACATATAATATACCATAACCATCAGGCTTTGTTCAACAGCCTCTAAAGTTTTCAGCATTTTCATGGGGAGGCCATTAGAAGTGGGAGTTTATTTCAGTCTGCAGAAATATTCTGTTTTGGAATTTGCCAACACTAACACTTTGTCTTTCCTGTCAGCTTATACAACATGCTTGGCAAACTATAATTACCAGTATTTTCCTTTACGGCAGGATAATTATTTGTTGTTCTTGCTTAAGAAATAAAAGAACCTAACAGCATTCTCTCCACAAACAAAAAGCATGTGCGCAGGGGTTTGGGCCTGCCTATGTGTACAATTTGAAAAGACCTCCATAACTGTTTTATGGAAATCCATTTTAAAGGCTTTGAAAATAAAGCAAGGTGGTTACACTTAAGAGGATCTCCCTTTTCTTAGTTCTAATTACATTTGAACTGCTGATGGTCATACTAGAGAACAAATGTATCACCAACATGAATGCTGATGAGTTTCTTTAGACCAGGAGCAAAAACTTTTTTGCTACCATTTATGATTATGCAGCTAGGGCACTAAGCACCCTGTGTTAAGGTCACTTTAGGGAACTAAAGAGCCAAACTACCAAATTAGCTCATCTGGATTAGTGCAGATTAAGACAAGGATTTATACAGCATTCTTGTTTCAAGGGTACTAGGTACAGACTTAATGAACACTTCAGTAACTGCTTGGAAAACCGAATTGAAGCTGTGATTAAATAAATGCAAACATTCTAAAAATCTGTTCATCTCTCTTGGGCCCTACCCTAATCTATAACCTTCTTTTTGGCACCAATCCTTCTTACTGCTATAGAGATCCAGTGAATCTCACGGATAAATTAATGGAAACTGGTACAAACTGGTGAATACACACAGGATGCAAAACAAAATCCTCCAGATGATGAGACCTGCTGCAGGTAAGCAAGGCAGAACCCTCAGCTAACTAGAATTTGTAATGTCCCTCCACACAATTGCACATTCCTCTGACCAGCAAAAGTAGGACATTGTGGCTTTACCTTGGCATTATACAAACTTTTCTCATTTTTTCCCCTACCAGAGCACATACAGCCCTTAGATAGTTAGATCAACTTTGAAACCACTAAGAGCAATTGTGGTTTCTTTCCTCTGATGAAAAGATTGAAACAGTTACTAAAAAAGATGTCTTTTATCGCATTGTATTCCTAAAATTGAGAGATATTCTGTCAAAAATGTGAAAAGTCATGGCTATTCTTTATGTGGCCAAGAAAGGAGGATATAAAAAGATGAGAAATCTCACACCTCACAGGGATTAAAGATTGGGAGTAACCCCTTCTTAGCTATTAACAGCTATTGAGCAAAAGGAGCTGCTCACCAGCATGCAGAAAGCTTTGAAAATGCTTGCTTACATGGTTACCCCGTGCCTGCTTACCTCTTCTACATATAAAAGGTAAATGGAACATCACTGGGGGCAGATTGTTCCTGCACAATCCGTTAATCCTTTGTGATGAGTTCCCTCCCTCTGAGGTTTTTACATCAAATGAGACAATGACTATGAAGGCACACTGAAAATGGTAAAGCTTTATCTGTGATTATCAATGAGTGTCACAGTTTTCTAAGGTATCTGTCGTGGGAAGCATGGTAGGTAGAAAAAATAATAGCTGGGCCTATATATTTTTTTAGATTCCGCAATGTAATTTAGTTCTAAATAAACCAAGGAGTTTCTTTTCCCCCTAAATTTGTTGGCTTCAGGTCAGTTTGGACAGGCAATCCTATTCACCCAACTATTCTTCTCTCCAAGCTTTAAGGGCAGTTTGACTCTGGATTGGAGCTAAATGAAACATGGCTGTGCACAGTCCGCAATCCTCTTTCTTAAGAATGCTTTATCTCTTTTGGATATTTGTGGTTAATTGGTTTCTGTTATAAATGGCTTCACTTCAAGCCACTGATTTATGAGCTTGAGATGCCTGCCTGAGAGTCATTAGCCTTCCTCCTAGGACCACCAGAGACCGGCAGCCACCAAAGTATCTCTTTGAAGCCTAGCTCTTATTTCCAGATAACAGTACAAGCTCTGAAACCATTTTAAGATTTGGTAGAGAATTATAATGTGTAATATTGACTTAGAGAAGTGCCCCAAGGCCCACAGGCAGCTCTTCACATTTTCATCAACTCTGTTGGATAGTTGGTCCAGTTTTGGCATGTTCAGAATCCTCTAGGGTTCTCAGAACTTGAATCTTCTTGGTCTCTTTCAGTCAGGAGAGCTGGCTCCTCTTCTTCTGAGTTCATCAAAATAGATTCACAGTGTGAATGTATACTTTTTATTGGTAGTGGATATTAATTATCAAGATTAGTAACAGAAACTTAGAATATATTTCTGTATTCATGTTCTTATTTACACCAGCTGTTCAAAGTGCTGGGATTCTAATCTATTGAGTTTACAGAAGGCTCAATCCTTCTGGCAGCTAAAAGAGGCCAAGGTGACTGCTAGCCTGCCTGAGGAGAAGCATGTGAAATCAAATGCAATTCATGATCAGCAGCACTTATTTTATGACTGGATGGGTAGCCAAGTATACCTTTGCATCCTTTGTGAATTCTAATCAAATACATTTGAAGAGAAAAATCCTAATAGTTTTTACATTTGTCTTTAAAGCCAATTATATTTTTAACCTAAACAGTAAATTAACTCTTTCAACTGTTTTCTTTTTGACTGAGAATTGATTTGTTCCATTTGAGAGGAATATAAAAAGAATATGCATAGTTGAGTCTTGTTTGAGCTAAAAAACTAAGGCATATTGGTCAATTTCCTTTCCAAACTAGATAAAATTCAAAAGGTGACAAGCAGTTTAGAAAAATAACAATAACAGCATTCGCTTGACTCAGGTGTGCATAAATTACTTTGGGAGACTTCACACACATAATGTCTGTGCAAAGAGGGTTTTATTAAAACAGAGCTTGAAGCTTGGAAGAGTTCATGCATATCGCACAAGTAAACAGACTCCTTTCTTAAATGTCATTAAGTAGAGTCTTTTTGGCAATTTAATTTTATTTTCTAGATACAAAGAGTGAGACTTTAAAAATCAAAATTAATTTTAAAAATATAAGTAGCACTCCTGCAAAGAAGATTAGAATGCTGAACATCCTTTATCCTTTCTATCTGTATGTCACATATCACAGAAAAATATATTGCCAACCAATGTGATTCAACCTCCTGAGAACTGATTTGTAGTAGACTCAAGAATCATTACTGATGAAACCCAGAATAAATTAGCATTTCTCTCATTTATGCATTTGGTAAGTTACTGGCAGCACAAGAGGAAAACACTAAAGAAATAAAAACGCCCAGATATAGCCTATTGACTTGCAAGCTCACTGCATTTCAGACATAATTTATAAAAAAGTTATGTTTTCCAGGTCAAAGATTATTCATTATCTTTAAAATACAGTATTTTTCTCTCTAGTTAAAAAATTCACATGCCTAAAGTGTGAAATGTGGTTGGAGTTAAGCCTAACAAGAGAATTTATTTTTATGTAAGATGTAGAAAGGAATGAGATACTTCTTCATGAAAATGTTCTAAAAATAAAATCCTACATTATTATAACTTGAAAAAAAGAAAAAAGAATAAAAACTGAAAGGATTGGCTACTCATAACTATAATGTTTAAGTTACTAAATAAAAATAAAAATTTTAAATGTAAGTATAACTATAAATAATTAGAATACCAGCCACCATTTATTGCCCATGTTGAAGTGCCCTAGCACTTGACTAAGTGTGTTAGAGTGAATATGGCAATCATTCTTCACAAGTCTATGAGGTAAGTATCATTGAAATTTACTGGTGAGAAACCTGTGCCTACAGAGTAACTTGCCAAGAGCCATACAGCTGTCAATGTAAGAAGTCTAATCCTGAACTGACCTGAGCTATTAGCCTCTCAACAGTGTATCTTGCTTAGCCATAAAAAACTGAGCAAGAATCTGTGCATGTAAAGAAAGTAGAAGCTTAACCTACAGGAAAGGCTACATAGTCACAATCATGGCTCAAATGATGGAATAGACATTACTCCTATAGAGAAGGAGAAGGGAAGCATTTGAAATCGGGCAGCCTAGCAGTGCTAACACCTGGGGAAGCCTGCAAATTCAAGGCAGCTGCCTCCCAGCTCGCCCACCATGTCCTGGCTCTGTCAGCCCTACAAAAAGGTTTGCCCTTAATAGGGACTGACTGAGGACTCTTACAAAAGATAACATCTATGTATGTGGCTAGAGGCAGAAAGCACAAAAAATAATCCTTTCTTTGAGGCAGGTGACAATGGATCTTTGCCATTTGGGGGATTGGTAGGGATTTTGACAGTAGTTAGGGAGAAAAACTGTCTACCCGAATATGTGTTGATGGTAGACAGCGCCGGAAACAGGCTATAGAGAAGACAAATCCTATTAAGCCAGCTGGGAGGACTGAGAGCAGCTGGTGGGTCTGGAGGCTGCAAGAGCTAGGAAAGGCTTGGAAAATCTGCATTGCAGATAAACCTCAAGAGAAACAGCTGAACTCTTAACATTGCCCCTGCCAGCTTTTCTCCTGAGGGCAGAATGGCCTCAGGTGGTGTAATGGAGGTTGTATATAATTTCCAGGCCTTTCTGGTGGCTTTGGATAACATATAATTCCATCTATCATCTTGCTGCTTTTCACCTGTCGATGTGTGTGGGCTTTTTTTGTTTGTTTATTTTTATTTTGGGTAGGAGTGAAACAGGTAGAAAGGAGCAAAGGGGCATAGTAAAGGAAACTGTGCAGTCCCTTCAATGCTCCTTTCACAGGTCTTAGCTTTTGTTTAATGTTAGGCTTTGTCTTTATCAAACTTTACCATTCAGTTTCAAAACAACATCAAGAAAGAACTGAGCACCGTACCTTGTTTGTTAACAAGGGAGTAATGTAATTTGGAAGGTCATAGTAATTACTACCAGTTATAAAACTTTTGCTCTGTAAATTATCTTCATTAACTCCCTCAATATCCTAGTAAGTTTTTTTATTATCATTCCTGTTTTATCCACCTGAGGCTTGGTAAATTTCCAATATTTCACAGTTGATGAGGATTTGAACCCAAGGGTATCCAATTTCAAAGTATGGACTTATTCCACTACATTATAACTCATTATTTGCTAAATGTCTGTTATGTACCTGACATTCTGCTTGCAAAAAAGGAATAATTTACCAGCCAGAGCCTCCAGAAATTTCTGTTCTGTTGAAATGAAGGCAATTGTAATAAATGTTTTTTTAAAATACAGGCAGTTATTATAAAACATTTCTAAAACACTTGATTTTTTTCTGGAATGTGTTCCCAATAGTAATTTGGAATTCTGTAAACAAAATAACTGTAATTAAAGTCTGATATATGATCACAAGAAAAATAAATGTCTAATTAAAAGGAGAAGGTGCAAACATGGTTTTGATGATCCAGAGGATGGATGGGATTTTGATAAGTGGAACCTTGGTTGGGATGTCAGTTAGGTGCGCTTTTTGGGTGAAGAGAAGAGAATAAAGTATCAGCTGGTCAACAACATTGTCTGAGCAACTATTCTGTACCAGTCTGTGCACTGGGTGCTGGGGTTCAAGTTAAGAATAGGACAGACACAAGGCCGGGCACGGTGGCTCATGCCTGTAATTCCAGCACTTTGGGAGGCCGAGGTGGGCAGATCACAAGGTCAGGAGTTCGAGACCAGCCTGGCCAATATGGTGAAATCCAGTCTCCACTAAAAATACAAAAATTAGCCGGGCACGGTGGTGGGTGCCTATAGTCCCAGCTACTCTGGAGGCTGAGGCAGGAGAATCACTTGAACCTGGGAGGCAGAGGTTGCAGTGAGCCGAGGTTGCCACCACTGCACTCCAGCCTGGGTGACGGAGTAAGATTCAGTCTCAAAAAAAAAAAAAAAAAAAAAAAAAAAGAATAGGACAGACACTCATGGAGATTCTAGTCTTGTAGGAAGATGGGCACTGATCTGATAAATGCTAAAGTGAGAGAAGTATAGGGGCTCTGAAAGTACATAATGGTCAAGTCTAACAGACCAGATGATGACAGGCTTAATCTGAGACCCAGTCAATGAGCAGGACTTCAGTAAGCAAAAGGGAGGAGGGTGGGAGTGGGGAGAGATGGGAGGCAGCATAGAGAGAGAGTAGCAGGCCAAAAAAATGCAATAGCTGCGGGAAAATCAACTCAGGATGGACCTAGAGAGTCAGGCAGAGGCAAGATCACGGATGGCCTTATGGCACAGTTTATTCTGCACTTTAGGGTGAATGCTATGGGAAGTATTGAAAGGTTTAACCACAGAAATATCATGATTAGATTGTATTCTGAGAAACAGTCCAGCTACCATGTGTACAATGGTTCCTGTGAAGCAAGAGTTGATACAGGAAGCTGTTGCAGTCATCAGGGTTCAAGATGATGAGAGACTGAACTAATACAGTTCATGTGAGGATAAAGAAATGAATGGATTTGAAGCCTGTTTAGAAAGTAGAACTGAATGGAACTTGGTAACTGATTGGACTGGTATATTTTTGGTAACAATTTTAATATAAAACTGATTTATATACAGAACAATGATGAAATGATGGTTTGGAATCTTTGAAAATAAATTTAAAGTTACAAAATTATCAAACAAGTGATTAAGTTTGACTGTAAATAATAGAAAAACCCCAATTAACAGTGGCTTAAACAAAATAGAAATATATCATAAGAATATCTCATATTAAAAATGGCTGCTGAAGCTCCAGTCATCACGAAGTCAGAATTCCCACCAGAAGAAAGGAGGAAGAAGTGAGGAAGAGTACACTTACTCCATTTAAGTAGCTGATATACATTTCACACTAAACTTCTTTTCCAGCTTACTGGCCAGAACTTAGTCATATGGTCACACCTAGTTACAAAGGAGGCTGAAATTCTGGATCTTTTTCTGAATGGCCAAGTATCCGTTAATCTCCCAAAAGCAGGAGTCCTACTTTTACTGAGGAATAAAGAGAGAATAGGTATTGGGTGCAAAAGTAATCTATACCACATTAATTATTGGCCTTAGGTATGAGTTAGAAAAAAGACTTGTAAATTGTGCCACCTTTTTGCAACAACAGAATATTAAAGCATAAAACACATCAAAATGAACTTGCTTTGAGTTAGCACTTCATGTTTTGCCTAAATCTCCAAGCACATTTCTAAATTTCAATTACCATTCAGATGGGCTGGGTAGGTTAAACAGAGCCTCACCATCAGTAAATATGATTTTCTACTGCAACAAAGCAGCCTCAGCTATGCCAATATTTGAGCATAGTTGTTTATGGTTTCATTTCCTTTACTTTTAATAGGGGCCATAAAAAGCCAAACAAATGCATTTTATTCACATTCCTTTGCATAAGGCCTTGAATTTAAAGTATGTCATGTCACCAGATCCATTAACATTTAACTAGGGTTGGTGACTTATCCTCTGCAAATAGTCAACATTAGAATGTAATAACTGCATGCAGAAAATAAGAGTGAATAGCAGTCATATATCTAATTGTATATGCATCACGCTGCATACATTCACATGGTGTGCTTTGTTTGATGTGTTTTCAGTGTATTCCTAAGAATAAAGGCTATCAATAAAGATGCTGTGTTTTAATAATTTAAGGACAATACATCTTTTATCATATCCACAAATGGTTTCCAGTGCAGTTGAAGTGAAAGGTCACTGTGATCCTTAACTTTCTCTACATTTAATCTCCTCTTCAATTTTTACAATTAAGCCACTTTACTGTTTTTCTTTTCTTTTTTTTTTCTTTCTTTTTTTAAAAAAATTATACTTTAAGTTCTAGGGTACATGTGCACAACATGTAGGTTTGTTACATAGGTATACATGTGCCATGTGGGTTTGCTGCACCCATTAACTCGTCATTTACATTAGGTATTTCTCCTAATGCTATCCCTTCCCCTGCCCCCTACCCCACGACAGGCCCTGGGGCTTGATGTTCCACGCTCTTGTCCAAGTGTTCTCACTGTTCAATTCCCACCTATGAGTGAGAACATGCAGTGTTTGGTTTTCTGTCCTTGTGAGAGTTTGCTCAGAATGATAGTTTCCAGCTGCATCCATGTCCCTGCAAAGGACATGAACTCATCCTTTCTTATGGCTGCATAGTATTCCATGGTGTATATGTGCCACATTTTCTTAATCCAGTCTGTCACTGATGGACATCTGTGTTGGTTCCAAGTTTTTGCTATTGTGAATAGTGCCACAATAAACATACGTGTGCATGTGTCTTTATAGTAGCATGATCTATAATCCTTTGGGTATATACCCAGTAATGGGATCGCTGGGTCAAATGGTATTTCTAGTTCTAGATCCTTGAGGAATCACCACACTGTCTTCCACAATGGTTGAACTAGTTTACACTCCCGCCAACAGTGTAAAAGCGTTCCTATTTCCCCACATCCTCTCCAGCATCTGTTGTTTCCTGACTTTTTAATAATTGCCATTCTAACTGGTGTGAGATGGTATCTCCTTTTACTGGGTGCTTCATGTCCTAATCTTACTGAGAAAGCAGAAACTTTCAATTAACTGAAGCCAAATAAAATCAATAATAGTTTTGTGGCAGCTAATTAGCACCACAAAATTATACTCATTTTAACATAAATATTCATATTCTTAATATTGCCAAGAAAAGGATCACGCACATTAAGTCATATATTCTATGCCAAACCTAAATTTCACATTTATTTTTACTTAGCTGAGAGTCTATCGACTACATTCTTGGTCTGCTTTCAACTTTGTCTTTCTGTGAGGTGAAAAATATATCCATGTGCAATTGCTTATTTTAATACTGCTACCACCATATAATTTCTAGTTCTTCTGAATCGTAGAAGGAGTTTTACTTTTACTAATCTCGAGGTTTTCATTTATTTGTTACTCTGGATCCATGAGAAAGTCTTATATATAAAGACAGTTGACATTAATATTCTACATCTTACAATCTGTACTTGTGTGTTCCATCTCAACACTGAGAATTAGATCTTATCATTATTTTACAGAAAATAAAGGCCCAGGAAAGGAATTTTTCCAACCAGGTAGTTAATACTAGAGGTACAGCAATGAAATAATAAGTGCAAAAGATTGCAGTGTAAACATATACTGTTATTATGATTATTCAGAGTAAAAAATACGAAATGTGATCAGTGATAGGAGAATTCTTACACACACTTCTATTAAGTATCAGTAAATGACAAAATTGTCAAAAATACAGTGTAATCCTAGAAGAAATTTTGAAGATATTCTAGACATCAAATGCAGATGAGCTGAGACAGAAAGAGAAAAAACACAGGGAAACATGTTTTTTTAATAGTAGGACCCCAAAGAAACCCGAAGCTTAGAGTAATCAAATACAGAGTCCTAGAGGACTATGGGAGTAACATCATGGCAATTCATTAAGAAACTTATTCAGAACAATTGAGACCCCTCTTCTTCTCCCTTGGTACTACATTTGACCCTTGAAGCCTTCATCCTCAAAATAAGAACTAGTCTTTAATGAAAGCATGTAATCAGTTTTGGAACCTGGGCTAATACAGATAAATCCAGGCAGAACTAAAACACATGGTGGATGTGTGAAGATCTTAATGTACTCATTACCAGCTTGCCAGCTCTTTCTCCATATTTTCTCTGGGATGCCTGCTTTTTTTTTTTTCATCTGTCACCAAGGCTGGAGTGCAGCGACACAATCATAGCTCACTGCAGCCTTGAACTCCTGGGCTCCAGTGATCCTCTCATATCAGCCTGTCAAGTAGCTGGGACTACAGGCAAGAGCCACCATATTCAGCTAATTTGTGTGTGCGTGTATAATTTATATATAATTATATATTAATTTATATATTATATATTATATATTAATTCATACATTATTTTTATATAATATATTAATCACATATTAATTTATATATTATTTTATATAATATATATTAATTACATATTAATTTATATATTATATAAACTATATGTGTATATATAGCATATATAAAAATTATATATTATATATAAATTAATATATAATTATATATAAATAAATTATATATAATTTATATATAATTACATATTATTTATTTTTATTTATTTATAATTTGTATATAAACAAATTATATATAATTTATATATATAATTTTCATATATATAATATATACACACACACATATTTTGTAAAGACAGGATCTTGGTGTGTTGCCCAGGCTGGTCTTGAACTCCTGGCTTCAAGTGATCCTACTGCCTCAGCCTCCCAAAGTGCTGAGTTTACAGATGAGAGTTACTGTGCCCTGCTGATACCTGCATCTTGACAGATTCTGCCCTATGATCCTCAACTAGTTCTTCATTTTTTTAATTAAAAAAATACAAGTTAATAAAATAAAAACTTCAAAATCAAGATTTTTGAGAAAAATAAGCAGCACAAACAATAACAATACATTTTAAAAACCACTCTTGAGGAAATAGAGGTGATTCAGGAAAGAAGAGAGAACTTAATTTTTCTCAGAGAGATTTGAAAGAATGTTATTTATATACTTTAAAAATGAACATCCTTTTAAAATAAATTATGGAAAAGTATCAATCAGAAAATAAGAAAGAATTCTTGGAAATTAATATATGACTACCTAGTACTTTGAATTTAAATTGATTATATAATTTGAATTGATTTTTAAAAATAGAATTAGCAGGACTAAAGGTAAAGTTGATGATTCAGTTGACAAAAAGAAAAAAAAACCTAGAATGGAGAAAAAGTGAAAAAATGACTTAAAATATTTGAAAAAGGAGACATTATAGATTCCGAAGTTTCCATATTTATCATTAGGAATCACCTAATCACAGAACAGAGGCAGAAATAGCAAGAAAAATCAAAGAAGAGCAAATCACAATTCCTTTGAATTAAAAAGATATCATTAAAAACAGTCTGATTGCCAAATAGGTTAAATAATAAAAGACTTTCATCTGGACACATCATTTTCAAGCTGCACAAAATTCCCAAAGCCTACTAAAAAGAAAACCATCAAAGTATTTCACAAAAGAATGAGAACCTGACTTATTTCAGGCTTCATATCAATAACACTGGATGCTAAAATATAATGGAGCAAAACTGCATAGCTGATCAAATTATCAATCAAGTATAAGTACCATGTGAATATATAGTTTAAAACATGTAAGGACTCAGATTTATCAGTGACTGGCCACATACGAATAAATGCCTTCAGAAGGAGCTACAGTCAAACCAAAAGGAAATACAGAAAAGATAACATGAGATAGAAGACACTGGGAGACACGAATATAGCCTAAAATGAGGGTAAGTCAGTCATGACTTGTGGGCCAAATACAGCCACCATCTGTTTTTGTAAATAATGTTTTATTGAAACACAGCCGTGCCTATTCATTTACTTATTGTCTATGGTTTCTTTTGTGCTACAATGACAGAGTACATTGTAGCTGCGATAGAAACTGTGTAAGCTGCTGTGATGGTGATTAGATGACCCTCAAAGCCAAGAATATTCACTATCTGCCCCTTTAAAGAAAAAGTGTGCTGAACCCAGCTTAGAAGAAGAATTAGGTTGAAAAGGCATTAAAGTCTCTGGATCTCAACACTTAGAATATTTTCACTTGAAAAGCAGGAGTTGGGAAGACACAAGATTACCTTTACTTTTCAGTGGTTCTGATTACAGTGTTTGATTCAATAGGGAAATATATTTTTGAATATATTCAAAATATTTTTGAATTAACATAAACAAAATACAGATTGCTTAATTATAAATACAGAACAGAATACATTCATAATAAACTTTGACAATATAAAAATTATAATAACCTAACAAATGGAGGGGAGAGGGAGAAAGTGTTAGTGTGCTAAATTTCTCACTTTTTATTGTAGTAAATCAAGAGATACTGTTCAAAGTTAAGAAATGGAAGTATACTATTCACAACTAAAATGGTAATCAGAAGAACTCTTGGGGAATAGTAATTATCAAAATGGTTTTCAGTGGGATGTGAGACTGGGGACGGGAATAGGGAGGAAGACTTTCACTTTCTTTTGGCTCTCTTGTTTGGTTTGTTTTTAAACTTTCATTTGTTTACCGTAAGTAGGTATTACTTTAACTTAAAAATGATAATTGTTATTTTTTTAGACTTTAAATTCTTGTAGAAGGAGATAGAAAACGAACAACTTTGGCATTATTGACATTTTGAGCCAGATAACTCTTTATTGCAGAAAGCTGTTCATTGTAGGAGATTTAGCAGCATCCCTGGCCACCTCTACTCATTAGATGTCAGTAGCTCTTGCTCCAGTTATGACAATCAAAAATGTCTCCAGACATTTCCAGATGACTCCTGGCAGAGAGGCCCATAGGTTAGGGAAAAAGCCTAGGCTTTGGGGCCAGACAGACCTGAATTTTATTTCAGGTCCCACAAACAATTAGCTGTTTGTCTTTGGAAAATGGACTTACCCTTGCTAAACCTCATTTTCCTCTTCTGTGAAATTAGGCTTGAAAACAAAACAAAACAAAAACAAAAACAAACAAACTAAAAAAGAAACCAAACGGTCTTATGAGACTTTTTTGTTTTGTTTTTTCTAGTAAAAAGGTGTGCAATTGGCAAATAATATGCATTAAATAAACAGGAGTCATTACTATTTTAACTCTAATTGTAATAATGACCATGAAGAGGAGGACAGTAGCAGGTGGAGTGAAAACTGTGCTAAGAATAGTGGGCGAGGAGGAGAGTAAGCCTAGGCCTCAGATGCCTGGCTGAAGGTTCTGGTTATGCTCCAGAGCAGCACTCTTCAATCAAACCAATGTGATAATGGAAATGTAATATGATATATAATGTTCTATAAAAAGAATGTGGCTATCAAGCGCTTGAAATGTGGTATGACTAAGGAAGTCAACTTTCAATTTTTAAAATTTTTATTAATTTGAGGCCAGGGATGGTAGCTTACGCCTGTAATCCCAGCATTTTAGGAGGCCAAGGTGGGTGGATCACCTGAGGTTGGGAGTTCGAGACCAGCCTGACCAACGTGGAGAAACGCCGTCTCTACTAAAAATACAAAATTAGCCGGGCATGGTGGCGCTTGCCGGTAATCCCAGCTACTCTGGAGGCTGAAGCAGGAGAATCACTTGAATCCGGAAGGCAGAGGTTGTGGTGAGCCAAGACTGCGCCATTGCACTCCAGCCTGGGCAACAAGAGTGAAACCCCGTCTCAAAAAAAAAAAAAAAAAAAAAAATCCTAATTTGAATTTAAATAGCTGCATGCGGCTAGTGGCTACCGTATTTATTAGCTGGCACTGTTTGAGATAGCAAATGAGAGTCACTAAAGGGGGAAAAACATAACTGGAAGGGTGTTCTAGTTTGTCTGGAAGATTAAGGTAGTGATGGTGTTTGGGGAAGGGAGACCAGATAAAAACACTTCAGTACCCCTGGTGTGCTAATAAGAGCATAGATGGGGTGGTAGAAAGGAGAACTGGGGAAGAGATGGGTAGCTGCACTGAGCATGGCCTTGGTGGACCCATTCCCATGGGTGTCTGCCTCAGGACACCTAACCTATGATGACCTCAGGGGCTGCTTGACCCTAATTCAGCAGCCCCTGAGGTCATCATTTTCTTTATATATGTTCCCCTTCCATGTCTACATATGAGACCAGAACTGAGATCCAGTTTAAAGTTTCTCTTTACAAGTTCTTTTAATTATCCTAACAACAGGCAAATCACAATGCCTATGTTTTAAAATGTTTTTCTGTAGATGTGCTCTTTTGAAACCTTACTAATTTTCTTTGCTATCCTGAATTCTTACTGAGTTATTTACCATTCACTTAAAATTCTGTGGAACTCAAAACTGAACAATGAGTTCTTATTAATTTATCCTTCTTTCAAATGTGTTTTAAATCAATAATATTTTATTATTTCATTTCCTGTGATAGATTTAGCTTTATCTGCTTTTAATGTTGAAACATTTTAAATCATTTCAGCAAAGACTGTGCTATTTTTACTAGTGTTTACATAAATCCATGCCACACTAATCCAAGACTTGGAAGGGCAGGAGTCTTTTAAGGTAGGGCAATCCACTTAGTAGAGGTCGCCACTGCCTTAGACAGGTTCCTTACTTTAGCAATCAAGTCAGTGCATTATTAAAATATGATAGATTAGGGCAATACACTCATTTATCTGCTTTAGCTTCATAGTAGTAGGAACTAAAGTCTTTGGAGTCAGAACAAGGATATGTGTCCCAGGTTTACCATTTTCTAGTGCAGTGACTTCAGCAGGTCACTTGCATTCTTCAAACTTCAGTATTTTCATCTATAGCAAATATAATAACAAGGTCTGCCTTTCCCGTTCCAAACACCATTGTGAGCTTCAGAACACTACATATTAGAAAATGTTTCATATTACTTAAAAGTGGTACACAAGTTTTTTTTTTTTTTTTTTTTTTTTGGTCCTTAAAATCTAAATGCAGCTTCTTAACTGGTTGCATTATTCTAACAATTTTATAATTCACAGTCTATACCCTGGTTGTGTTTGCGAACTTAACATAGGGAGCTTACTCCATTAAGCATGCACACATTGCATGCTTAATGTAATATATTATATGGATTATTTCTCTTTTATCTCTTGGATTATCCACTTTCCTACACAGGAAAAGTACAGCCAGAATTACATGAATTTCTAAGGCTCATGAGTTCTTATGTTTTGATTGTTAGATCTCATATTTCCTCAAATGTCATCTTGGAAAGTCAATTATTTTAGGAATTTATGCTCCCACTATTTAAAGTATAGGTAGTCTACTTATTTTTTTTTTTTTTTAAGATTCTGAAGTACCACAAATTTTCCTGAAGTTATGTTCAAAATTATCTAAATTAGTAGCTCTTGGGCACTATGTCAGAAGAATCCTTAATGCTTGATGCTTCACCTTATTCTGTGTATGTTAACATGAAATTTTACCATGAGAAAATCGTATAAAAAGCGAAGAAAATAGTTTTAAAGAAAACTAAGTACAACCATTGTTCACCTTGGAAATAAAATGTATAAAATGTAAGATCTTCCCAAAAAGAGACGTCATTTCTTAAGTTCCTACACATGGTGAAGAAATATATTTTGGTTATAATGCATTAAATGGAGTATTTTTTCCTTAGTAATTGCCATAGGTGGATCAATGTACATCTGGCTTTTTAAAATGGTCATAATGTAGTCATTAACACCAGGAGAGAATCTGAAAAAAAGGTTAATGCAAACCATCTGAGGCAGACCCAAGTGGAACCCGTGAAACAAAACAACAACAAAAACAAAAAACAAAACTTGCTCAGACTTCTATTTTGAGAAAGAGACAATCCTGGAAGACCAGAGATGATTCTGTGCTACTCTGAGACTCTTAACAATTGAATGCATGGGTATAGTATTCAAATTCTGCAAATAGTCAATTCCAGCTTGATTATGCAAAGATGACCAGTGCTGTCCATTATAGAAAGAATAGACTGACACATACACACACCCATGTACAACACTCATTTTCTTAGCTTCGACTTGGCATGTGCATCTAGAGTATTTTCTAGGTAGACAACATATAGAGTGCCATGGTGCCTGTTAACATGGCTTCTCTCCTCAAGGACTTGCCTAAGTGTTCTTGAGGAAATGTGATTATCCATTTAACTTGACTTCACATAAAAACCTAATTTGATACTTCACTGCAATTTTAAATTTCTAGTTTCTAAGGACTTTTCCCATGCCTATTTGACTGTTTAAGTACACACAAAATTACAAAATGATAACAAGGTCTAGAGACCTGGTCATGGCATCGTCTAGAGAGAGAACTAGCCCCTTAAGCAAAGGATAAATGCTAACAAGGATGAGGACACCACAGATATTTAACATGCACTTGAGCTATTCTGCCTTGAAGGATGGGTATGTTATATTTATTTGATTTTTTTCTTAGATATTTTACAGCTACAATGAGTGATGTGAAGGTAATCAAACAGGTCAGTGCTCTCAAGTTCCCCTAGCTAAAAAAGATGACTAGAGTTACAGTCTAGCACTGGAGGCAGAAAGGTAACATTCCTCCTGACAGAGTCTGTCAAGGCTTTTTATGAATACTTGGCCCCTCTGAACACTCTGATTGTCTACACACAGATGCATTCTCCTGTAGAGTTCTGACAAATCCCTCAGAGGGATGTAGGTTGCTGTCACCAACCGAAACAGTCCACCACAAAAAAAATGGTTTCAATGGAAAAAAAATGCTTTCCTGAAGTCAGAGACTATCTTCTGTTTCCCTGTGGCTTTAAGCAGTCACCCAGGGCTTTTAGTAGGAGTGGGTGGCAAGAGGATGGAAAGTGGAGACTCAGAAGCTTCCCACAGAGGAGTGTGATGGATGTCAAGAGCTAAGGGGCCAGAGAATTTAGCAGCTCAGTACTGTGCTGGAAATCCAGGCAGAAAGGACATTAAAGTCCAAAGAAATCATAAGGCAGGAAATAGAACTGGAGTTAAGAAATGGACACAGGGTTATATAGAACCACATCCCCAAACCCAAGCCACCGAAATTCATGATATGGCATAATAAGCATAGAGAATGGGCAGAAAGAATGGAATGCCAGTAGCTCATTTGGGTTGATTTAATGGATTTTTCATAAAACAACAGCTGGAATTTTACAACTCAGGAGTAGAGAGGCAATTCACTGTTTCCATCAAAGAGGTGTAAAAGTATGCTATGTTGCTGGATAAGAAGAGCTCACTTCAGACTTGCTCACCACCCACTCCTCCAATCATTTCTCATTTTTCTTGCCTGGACATTTGCCTTCTAGCCTTTTACTAATCCAAACATGATCTCCATGGACCAGCAGCATCATTACCTGGTAGCTTGTCAAAATATAGAATCTCAGGCCCCTCTTTAGACCTACTGACTCTGAGTCTGCATTTTAGTAAGATCCCCAGTTGACTCTTCTCTGCTTTAAAGTTTAAGAAGCAAATATCTTAGCATCTACTCTTACCCTTTTATAATTCATTCTCTGTACAGCTGCCTGAGTAATTTTAATTTTATTTGTTAGTCCACTGATTAGTTCCACTCTCTAGAAGGAAAGTTCCATAAGGGCAGGAAAAGGGAATGGAATTGGGTATTCAATTAATATTCATTGAATGAATATCCTTCAGTCTAGGGTAAAGTCCAGATGAGATATTCTAGGTTTCACATATTTTTTCTTTACCACTTCAAAAGTCTCACTCTCTTTTCCCTTGATCTTATTTATAAGGAAGCTACATTTTGCATGCCAAGCCCAAATCCTTGTCCACATTCTTTATACCCTTTCCTTTAGAACATTTTCTATACATTTGTCCTTTTTCTGATTACACATGTAGCACCCCTCTCTATCTGGCCCTGACTTTGGCTTGCGATTTTCCATGTTAATAAGCAGCAAAAGCCCACTGAAGTCACCACTTTCTTGTTTTTTGTATTTTATCTCTCTTTTCTTTGAGTTCTGGACTTCTTAAGTGTATTTTCCTATTGTTTTCGTATCCTTATTTACTCATTCATTTCTCAAGATCTTGTTTCTTTCTCTACAATTTGACTGGTTAGAGTCAGACCCAGATTTAAAACTAGACCTAAAACACATGTGCAACTTTCTGAGTCTCTGTCCCTTCATTAGTAAAGTGGGTATCATAGAATCAACATCAGAGGTACTGTGATAATTAAAGTGCCTTTCACAGATGCTGGTACATGGCAGGTGCTAACGTAATCTCAGATTCTCCTTGGAGGAAAGCCGAGGCTCATTTTGAAACCACCAAATTTTATCTGTCCAGGAATTTGACAAAATAGAATACAGTGATTTTGTTGTAACTATCCATTGGAAATTATTTAAAATATTGTGTGAGAGTAATGTGCAAACTATTCCACTGCAGCATTATGGTGATAGTGAAAAACTGGAAACAGTAGGAAATAAAAATGTCCAATCTTTAAGTGAGAAAATATTATGCAGGTAGCAAAATGTTGTAAGAAATGCTTAAGACACTGCTGAATGAAAAAAGGCAGAATTCAAAATTATATCCTTATGATTTTGATTATGAAATTTTAAAAGCAATAGGATAAAAAATATATCAAAATGTTTTTAAAGTGTTAATCTCTAGATTGTGTAATTATGAGTGACTATTATTTCCTTCCTTATACTCTTCTAAATTTTACAAATTTTACAAAATGTGGATTTGTTTTTATAACAAAATAATTATTGAAATAAATAATTAACCAGCAGCATTTTCCTTATTCTCATTCTTCAGTTTTTCTGGAAATTTTGAGTTTTAACTTTGTTTTCTGTAACCTTCCCTGTCCTCTTTTTTCTTTGCTTTTTTTTTTAAATTCTTCATTCAACTTTAATTCTTGTCCCTTATTTTGCATCTTAAATGCAGGTACTGCCAAGAGATTCCCTCTGGTCCTCTTATCCTTCTTGTTAATGTCACCCACGCCCTCCCTCCCTAACTTCCCTTCTCAGCTTTGGATCTGCATGTTCTGCAATCTACGAGCCAGTCCACCCACATATCCAGCCTCATGTCCTAAACATACCTCTCCATTTTTTATTCACGCTCTCACTCATTCATTTAGCATTTATTGGCTGTCTGCTATGTACTAGGCATTTTGCTAGCGACTAGAGATACAATAAAAATAAAAGAACTCCTCTTCCCTCGTGCAGCTCTCAGCTACTTTCTCCCTTTGCTTTTTTCAGTTATCAAATTGAAACTTCAGAGTCACCTTTGAGTCCTTCTGCTGTTCACTCCTCCTACCAATCAAGCAATTGTTCTACTCTGTATATGAACTTGAGGTCAGAAGCATCTTTCATTATCATGACCTCTTTTACATGTCCACAAGTCAATACCCTCTCTGGACTTCTGTTTTTCCCCTGGGATTATTCTATGACAGCTTCTGAAGTGATGCTTTATTCAACATGCTCTCACTCACAGTTCTGATTTATCTCACACAGAGCTATAAAACAAATAATCTGAAAACACAGTTTGATCATAGTAGTCTCCTGCTCAAACTAGTCAATAGATTCCCACTGAATAAGAAACAAACTTCCTCGACTGGCATTCAAAGCCCTCTTCCAATGTATTAAGTTGAACTGAATGAAATTTTCTAATTTTATAATTCAAAAAAGATGAATATTAGCCATTTCATATGATGCAACTTTATTCTCTAAGAGATCTGTTTTTCTGCTCTATACTGTAGAATATGAATGAGATCAGTCTGTGCTTTCCCAGCATGTTCACTTCCTTTGATTCCTTTGCTAGTGTTTGTTCTTTCTGGAGCTCCTCCATACGTGTCTCCCCCTTGAATACTTCTATTCATCCCCAAGTTCCACCTCAAAACACTCATGCTCTATGAAGTATTTCCTGTTGAGTCCCATTCCAATGATTAGAATTCATGTCCTGTAATGAAGTCCCTTAACAAATTATCCATAATATGGTACATATACCCCATGGAATACTACACAGCCATAAAAAGAACGAAATCATGTCCTTTGCAGCAACATGGATGCAGCTGGATCCATTATTAATGCAGCGGAAAAGAAAACCAAATACCGCATATTCTCACTTATAAGTGGGAGCTAAACACTGGGTACTTGTGGACATAAAGATGGCAACAATAGACGCTGGAGACTACTAAAGGGCAGAGGGAAGGAAGTAGGAAGAGTTGAAGATGAACTATTGAGTACTATGTTCAGTACCTGGATGACAGAATCATTCATACCCCAAACTTCAGCATTATACAATATACCCAGGTAACAAACCTTCATGTACTCCCTGAATCTAAAATAAAATCTGAAAAAAAAAGTATCTGTGTCTTTCTTACGGTACCAATGAGCCTTGGTACCACTTCCTCATCTTATTTTGCTGACTCCGACTGAGCTCCGGAAATGTTCTCCTGTAAATACTCCTTTGCAAGTAGAGAATCTTAATACATATTTGTGTAATTGTTAGCATCTTCAGTGATTTTTCTGAGTTAGTTATCCTTGAGGTTGAATTGGTATTTTTACTCTGCCCATGGCCCTGTTGCCTGCTTGTTTATTTATTTTGGCCACCTGAACATTCTTCTGCCATTATTTCACTTTAAAAAGAAAAAAAAACCCAAACACTTGCAAGTTATAACATCAGTTATGCTATGTAGCACTTGGATTCTCTAATTTTCTTATATAGATTATGCAATTCAAAATAACACTTCACTATAATGACATGGAAAATGCTTTATGAATACATTTATTTTAAAACTTTCTAATTTATCTTTGACATTCATCCTTAAAGAATAAATTTCTTCAAGTTAAAAAATTAAAATATAACAGAGCTTGAATATTAGTTAAGTATTTGAGGACATATTCACTTCTACCATAGATAAATAGGATACAGAGAGAGAGAGAGAGAGATCTTGATTTATACTTGCAGATAAATCAAGATATTTGCAAGTATACTGTTTTAACCTTACTGCATAGAACATGAAGACAATGACGAGGTATCAAAAATACGCTAGAAAAAAATGTGGTAAAATTTAATGTTTAATATGAAGGACTTTGGGGCCAGACTTGGGTTTGCCCAACTATAGTCTCAATTCATTTATCTGTAAAATGGAGACCATTCTTATCTCCCAGGATTATAGAGAGAGCTAAAGGAGATAATATATGTTAAGGACTTAGGATATTGTCTGTCACATAGTTAATAAAAAATTATACTTTTATTAATGAAAATAAATGACAGCAAGAAAGAACAGTATTCACTAAAACCATATGATTCTAGAAGTTTCTTGACAGATTCCTTAAATATATAGAAAAGATTCTATCTATCTATCTGTCTATCTATCTATCTATCTATCTATCTATCTATCTATCTATCTATCTATCTACCTACCTCTCCTTAAATGCTTTGTTGCTCATTATGGACTGGTAAGTATGACATCATTTCTCAAATTACATTTATAGATAGGGGTGGGGGGAAAGGCCTCCTTCCCTTTGCTGCAGCAAAATCTTGGCCAAAGACATGAAAAGCAATAAACAATGTCAAGCCTGGGAGTAGTATTTAGGAAGCGTCCATAAGCAAAGCTCAGGCTGCAGTTTGGCATATGTCCCCCAGCTGATGAAAGTGAAAGGGGGCATTTCGAGAATTCTTTCCATTTTAATCTAAAACCAGAAAAATCCTTTTCTATACAGCCTAAAGAAATTTATACACACAGTTTGTCACTTTTATATCCAGTTTAATGATCGAATTATTATTTATTAGAAACATGTAATGAATATTTCGGGTAACTAAAAAAATGACCAGATGTCTGTTTCACAGTGTATAATTTTAAGAAAGGCAAGAACAGAAAAGCAATGGGGGAAAATGCTGACAAATTCATTTATTCATGAAATAATTAAATAAATATGTATTGAATTCCTACTGTGACCCAGGCACTATACTACGTGTTAAAAATATAAGTGAAAAAAAATGAGTGAAATCAGTAACGGAATTAACCCATCACAGTATTGACAAGAAAAACCATGATATAGGTCCCAGAATTTGACTCCAGTAGTCAAATTCTGTTCTGATTTGACCACTCAATCCACTATTTTAATAAATTCATTTTTTATTATGTGCATTTTGTCAGCATACTGCTAGATGAATTTTTAATTGGTCCTTCAAAATTTAGATGCCAGAGGCCTGTTGGTGAGATCGTATGTCCCTTTTCCAATATCCAGACAAATCCTAACAGAACTTATTAGTTCCTATTGACAACGCATTGGAATCATTTTTTAGCAGTTAAATAATTTCACCCTTTTCCAATTCATACACATATCCTAAAGTTCAAAATTAATGTAATGAGTTGCTGAATGAGTCTGAAGATTAGGAAATAGATCTTCATGTGAAATATATGCTCTCTGGATTTAATTAGTTGGGAAAATACAAATAGATATTTTTCCCACCAAACATAAATATTTTGACTGACTTTGAGTGAAATCTTTTAAAAAGACAGAGTGGTCTCAAGAGTTTTACAATATCTAGGAGAAAGAGTCCTGTTTGGGGGATTTCATACATGATTCCACTGAGTAATTTCTGAGGAAGAAGTGCAATATAATTTTATGTGTCTCAAGACTAGTATTAGCTTTTGTTCAATATCTGAAATAATGCAATTTCCTTTCTTAGAACACACTGATTTATTTTAACGAATTCATTCTCCTGTTCAAAAATCTTTATGTGATGCTGCCTACACTCTGGAAGGCTGAGGACAGTGTCATCTACCCCTTCCCTCTCTCTCCCACAATAATTACCTATAGCAGCAAGGCTCTTAAGAAGTGCTTGTGGAATGAATAAATTAAGGTTCTCATGATTATACATTGCAGATATTAACAAAGGACAATGTATTACTCTGCTACAAATATTCACACTCACAGGTGTACACTCACATACTTATAATATTTCAGGGTAAGTAGTTGGACATTATTTTCAGGTATATTTTTAAAAAACTAAACTGATTGTGTAAAATGCTTTGGACTGACAGTCTGGAGAGGAAATATTATACGTAGATCCCAAGGAAAGGCTTAAAAGGTGTTACTGATCTTCTTCTCAGCAGGGCAGAAAATGTCTTCCATTTTTTAAAGGCAAATTACAAATATAGGTTTTATTGACATTAATAGGTGTTAAAGACAGTCTTAAAGAAAAGGTAATATCCATAATAGCCATCTTAAATCAATATATATCCTGATGCTGAATTTCAAAATTAATGTTTTTCATGTAAGGCATGAGGCCCAGGATCAAATGGATTCAAGTGCATTCATGGTAAGATGAAGGATTACTTTCTTATGCTGTCAATTCCAAATAAAGCAAATGTAAAATAAGTTCTTTTAAGAACTAACAACCTCGACCTTTAAATATATCCTTTGCTAAAGACTGAAATGTAGATAAAGAAGTTACAGTATTTTATTCGTAAAGCCAACAATACTGAGTCATCCCTGGGCTTTCGTCTCTAGCACCCATGCTACCTGGGAAGGGCAAGGCATTTCACTTAACCATTTTAACAAATCACTTAGCAGGATTCGTTCAGATAAAATAATTACTTAGTATATTTCTCTTAAATTCAAATTAATGAATTTTCATTTAGATGGAGAATTTTGGACTTAAAATAAAGCTGTTACAATGATAAAATCTCCAAATAAGCCAAAAATGTTGATATTTGTTAATAACTTGCAACATAGGCAAAAGATGCAATTCTTTAGTCATCTTCTAATCAAAACAACCTTAGATAATAGAAGTATCTGCATAGAAAATGGTATATGCAATAGACAATGATCAACTTAAGCTTAAGGATAAAAGACCAATCATAGATAAATTAATTTAAATAAAAACATTCCAATTCTCCCCTGATTTTCCCTCATTAAAACACCCAAACAAAACATGTGGTACC